>NC_092048.1:79668985-79968985 GCF_003086295.3 Arachis hypogaea | reverse complement strand
TTGCATATATGCAGAGAACCTCATATCTTGTTATTAATATAACAATTATTACTAAAGTCTAGCTACATCTAAGTGGTTTCCCTTGATTGGTTGGAGCTAGCAATGTGTTTTGGGAGTGGGGTGTAATTCTAATGTCTTTTGTGGAACACCAAACTTAGAATCACACTTTCACTCTTGACTTGTTTTGGTGTGGAACACCAAACTTAGCTCCTCACAATACCAGGGGAAACAACTTGTGATCCTTATTGAAATATAGATGAAAAGGAAACTACCTGAGGTTGGGTTGCCTCCCAACAGAGCGCTCTTTTATCGTCGCTAGCTCGACGGTTCCTCCTTTACTTGAGGTGGTAATTTACTCTGGGGTGTTCCCCCATGTTGCCCAGATAATGTTTGAGTCTATGTCTATTCACTGTAAAAGTCCTTTCAGAGCCTTCATCCATGATTTCGATATGTCCATAAGGTGAAACTTTTGTGACAAGAAAAGGTCTGGACCACCTTGATTTGAGTTTTCCTGGGAATAGTCTCAATTTGGAATTGTAGAGGAGTACTCGTTGCCCCTTTTTGAAACTCCTAGGTGCAAGATGCAGGTCATGTCTTCTCTTTGCCTTCTCTTTATACATCTTGGTGTTTTCATAGGCTTGTGACCTGAATTCCTCCATCTCTTGCAGCTGCAAGATCCTCTTTGCACCAGCAGCAATGCTGTCAAAGTTTAGTATCTTGATAGCCCAGAGAGCCTTGTGCTCCAGCTCCAGTGGTAAGTGACAAGCTTTCCCATAAACCAGTTGATAAGGGGACATCCCCAGTGGTGTTTTGAATGCTGTTCTGTATGCCCAAAGAGCATCATCTAGCTTCTTCGACCAATCCTTTCTTGATGCACCCACAGTCTTTTCCAGAATCCTCTTTAGCTCTCTGTTGGATATCTCAGTTTGTCCACTTGTTTGGGGATGATATGGTATAGCTACCTTATGTTTTACCCCATATCGTAGGAGAAGATCTTCTAGTGGTTTGTTACAAAAATGGCTCCCTCCATCACTGATGAGTGCTCGTGGGACTCCAAACCGGCTAAAGATATTCTTCCTGAGGAAGTTCATGACAACCTTGTTATCATTTGTTGGGGTTGTAATAGCCTCTACCCACTTGGAGACGTAATCTACTGCCACCAAAATGTAATTGTTTGCATATGAGGTTGGGAATGGTCCCATGAAATCAATTCCCCACACATCAAACAGTTCCAGTTCCAAGATGAAATTCTGTGGCATCTCATTTCTTTTGGGCAAGTTTCCAGATCTTTGGCATTCATTGCAGCTCTTTACCAGTTCTTTTGCATCTTTGAAAAGGGTAGGCCAAAAGAATCCGCTTTGTAACACTTTTGCTGCAGTTCTATCTCCTCTAAAATGTCCTCCATAACATGAGCCGTGGCAATTCCATAGGACCTCTCGTCCTTCTTCTACTGAAACACATCTTCTAAGGATCCCATCTGAACACTTCTTGAAGAGGTATGGCTCATCCCAGACAAAGTATTTTGCATCATTCATGAGCTTCCTTTTTTGATGTTTATTTATCTCTGGAGGTAATGCTCCAGATGCCTTGAAGTTGGCAATGTCTGCGAACCATGGTGCTTTGTGAACTGTCATCAACTGCTCATCTGGGAAGAGTTCGTTCACACTTGTATCATGTGCTCCACCTTTATCATGAGGGATCCTGGATAGGTGATCTGCTACCTTGTTTTCCACTCCTTTCTTGTCTCTGATTTCAATATTGAATTCCTGCAACAATAAGATCCATCTTATTAGTCTTGGTTTTGATTCTTGCTTGGCAAACAAATATTTAAGTGCTGTGTGATCTGTAAAAACAATCACTTTAGCACCAATTAGGTATGATCTAAACTTGTCAAATGCAAAAACTATTGCTAGTAACTCCTTTTCAGTAGTAGTATAATTTCTCTGAGTATCATTAAGAACTTTGCTAGCATAGTATATCACATGGACTAAGTTGTCTTTCCTCTGTCCTAACATTGCCCCAACTGCAAAATCAGATACATCACACATCAATTCAAACGGTAAATTCCAATCAGGTGGGGAAATGATAGGAGCAGAGGACAACCTCATTTTCAAATTTTCAAAGGCTAACATGCATGTTTCATCAAAGATGAATGGTGTATCAGATATAAGGAGATTGCTTAAGGGCTTGGCTATCTTTGAAAAATCTTTAATAAATCTTCTGTAGAAACCAGCATGCCCCAAAAAACTCCTAATTGCCCTGACATCACTGGGTGGAGGCATTTTTTCAATGAGTTCTACTTTAGCTTTGTCAACCTCAATGCCTTGGTTAGAAACCTTGTGACCCAGGACTATTCCTCCTGTCACCATAAAGTGACATTTCTCCCAGTTCAAGACCAAATTGGTCTCTTGGCATCTTTTCAATACCAAGGCGAGGTGATGTAGACAACTAGGGAAGCAATCTCCGAATACCGAGAAATCATCCATAAAAACTTCAATGAATTTTTCTATCATATCTGAAAAGATAGAAAGCATGCAGCGTTGGAAAGTTGCAGGTGCATTACATAGCCCAAATGGCATGCGCCTGTAGGCAAATACTCCATATGAGCAAGTGAATGAGGTTTCCTCTTGATCTCTGGGATCAACCACTTTTTGGTTATATCCTGAATAACCGTCGAGAAAATAATAATATGCGTGCCCTGCAAGTCTTTCCAACATCTGATCCATGAATGGAAGGGGGAAATGGTCTTTTCGTGTAGCCTCATTGAGCTTCCTGTAGTTTATGCACATCCACCATCCTGTGACTGTCCTTGTAGGAATTAATTCGTTCTTCTCATTGGGAACCACGGTGATTCCTCCTTTTTTTTGGGACAACATGCACGGGGCTAACCCAGGGGCTGTCTGAGATCGGGTAGATCACCCCTCCCTGCCATAACTTCATAACTTCTTTCTGTACTACTTCCTTCATGATAGGGTTCAACCTTCTTTGGGATTGAATGGATGGTTTGGCATCATCTTCCAGCAGTATCTTGTGCATGCATATGGCTGAATTTATCCCCTTTAAGTCAGCAAGAGTCCAACCAATGGCATCTTTGTGTTGTCGCAGTACTTTGAGCAATTCTTCCTCTTGATCTTGGCTGAGGCATGAACTTATGATCACTAGGTAACTTTCATGTTCTCCTAAGTATGCATATTTGAGAGTGGGTGGTAGTGCTTTAAGTTCAAGTTTGGGTGCTTCTGACTTTTCGTTTTCTTCCTTTGGTGCACCTTGTATATGAATCTCTGCTGTTGCAACCTCTTCAATTGATTCAGATTCCTCATCTACCAATCTCTCAGGTTCTTCAGGTTCTTCTTCTCCAAAATTCTCTTGCACTTCCTCCTCAAGTACATCTAACCTCATGCATTCCCCTAATTGTTCTTGTGGGTAACTCATGGCCTTGAACACATTGAATGTCATCTTTTCATTGTGTAGTCTTAAGGTAAGATCACCTTTTTGCACATCAATGACAGCTCCAGCTGTGGCCAAGAACGGCCTTCCCAGGATGATGGAAGCCTTGGCTTCCTCCTGCATGTCCAGCACTACAAAGTCTACTAGGAAGATAAAATCTCCCACTTTCACCAGCAAATCTTCTACGACGCCATGCAAGAACTTGAACGATCTGTCTGCCAACTGTAGGGCCATTTTTGTTGGTTTAGCCTCCTCTATCTTCATCTTCCTCATCATAGCTACTGACATCAAGTTGATGCTGGCTCCTAAGTCACAAAGGGCTTTCTCCACTGTGATTTCCCCTATAATGCAAGGGATCTGAAAACTCCCAGGATCCTTCAATTTTTGGGGCAGTTTGTGCTGAATGATAGCACTACATTCTTCTGTTAGTATCACAGTCTCGTTGTTCTTCCAACTTCTTTTCTTAGTCATGAGCTCCTTCAAGAACTTGGCGTAGAGTGGCATTTGTTCTATTGCTTCAGCAAAGGGTATGTTGATTTGCAGCTTCTTGAAGATTTCCAAAAATCTCGAAAACTGATTGTCATCTCCCTTCTTCTTTAGTTGCTGAGGGTATGGGACTCTTGGGATGTCTGGTTTCGGCACTCCTCCCCCTTTTTGTGAACTCAAAGTCAGAACTTGAGCTTCGTCCTGCTCTTCTTCCTCTTTATTTGAGTCCTCTTCTTGTGGTTTCTGGGGGGGTTTCCTTTAGTTCCTTCCCACTCCAAAGGGTGATAGCCTGACACTCCTCCCTTTTGGTTGAGTTAGTTTTACTGCGAAGGTTGTGGCTGGGAATTTGCTTGGATAAATAGCCAATTTGTGTCTCAAGTTTCTTGATGGCAGGATCCTAATTCTGCATATTTGACTGCACTTCCTCTCTGAATGCTTTACTGTCCTGGATGTCCTTGCATATACCTTCAACTAGATTTTCAATCCTTGAGATTCTTTCATCAAATGATGATAGGTCAGGTTGAGGAGGGTTGTTCTGGCCTTGATATGAATGTGGAGAGGTGTTGTTATTGGGATGTTGATATGGTCTAGAGGTGAAGTGTTGGTGGGATGCATTGTTTGGATTTGGGCGCCTTTGATCAAGGCTTTGGTCTTGTTGATTTCCCCACCCAAAGTTTGGGTGATTCCTCCATCCAGGGTTGTAGTTCTTGGAGTAAGGATCATGGTTCTGCCTAGGTGAATTCCCAATCTAGTTGGCTTGCTCCTGACTACCCTCTGCTTCTTCATTCACTCCTTCTTGGGTTGTTGATGAAGTGGAGATTGTTGCCACTTGGTTCCTCTCCATCTTCTTGGTGAGGTCAGCCAGCTGTTGGGTAATGAGCTTGTTTTGGGCCAACAGAGCATCTACATTGTTTAGCTCCATTACTCCTCTTGTGTTCCCTCTTTCGGAAGCATAGAAGTAGTCGTTCTCTGCTACTGTTTCAATGACATCTATAGCCTCCTCAATGGTTTTCTTCTTGTTCAAAGATCCTCCGGATGAATGGTCTACGGCCTTCTTTGACTCATAAGAGTGCCCTTCATAGATAATGTGCAGCTGCACCCATTCGTTGAACATGTCAGGTGGACACCTCCTTCTCAGGTCTTTAAACCTCTCCCATGCTTCATATAGAGTCTCACCATCTTGTTGCCTGAAGGTTTAGACCTCAGCTCTCAGCCTATTGATTCTTTGAGGTGGGTAAAATCTTGCTAAGAATTTGTTCACCACGTCTTCCCAAGTTGTCAAGCTTTCCCTTGGAAAAGATTCCAGCCACTTGGCTGCCTTATCCCTGAGTGAGAATGGAAATAAGAGTAGTCTATAGGCGTCAGGATGAACACCATTAGACTTCACTGTGTCACATATTCTCAGGAAGGTGGTTAAATATTGATTTGGGTCCTCTTGGACACTTCCTCCGAACGAACAGTTGTTCTGTACAAGGGTGATGAGCTGTGGCTTCAGTTCAAAATTGTTGGCATGGATGGTTGGCTTTTGAATGCTATGGTGCACGAATTGTGAATCACACTTTTCACACTTGTACCACTAACCAGCAAGTGCACTAGGTCGTCCAAGTAATACCTTACGTGAGTAAGGGTCGAATCCCACGGAGATTGTTGGTTTGAAGCAATCTATGGTTATCTTGCAATTCTTAGTCAGGAAGTCAATTATATTTATCAGTTGAGTTGCGAATAAACAAGAGAGCATGGATTAAAGGTTACTTGTTATGCAGTAATGGATAATATGTTGGAGTTTTGGAGATGCTTTGTCTTCAGAATCTCTGCTTTCCTTTGTCCTCTGATTCATGCACGCACGTCCTCCTATGGTAAGCTGTGTGTAGGTGGATCACTGTTGTCAATGGCTACCATCCATCCTTCGAGTGAACAGGGTCCAGGTGCGCTGTCACCGCACGGCTAATCATCTGCAGGTTCTCAGTCGTACCAGAATAGGATTTACTATCCTTTTGCGTCTGTCACTACGCCCAGCACTCGCGAGTTTGAAGTTCGTCACAGCTATCCAATCCCAGAATCCTACTCGGAATACCACAGACAAGGTTTAGACTTTCCAGATTCTCATGAATGCCGCCATCAATCTAGCTTATACCACGGAGATTCTGATTAGGGAATCTAAGAGATATTCATTCAATCTGATGTAGAACGGAAGTGATTGTCAGACACACGTTCATGGATTGAGAAAGGTGATGAGTGTCACTGATCATCACCTTCTCCATAGTTAGGCGCGAATGGATATCTTAGATAGGAACACGCATGTTTGAATGGGAAACAGAAATACTTGCATTAATTCATCGAGACACAGCAGGGCTCCTCACCCCCCAACAATGGAGTTTAGAGACTCATGCCGTCAAAGAGTATAAAGTTTTGATCTAAAAAATTTCATGAGATGCAAAATAAATCTCTAAAATTTGTTTAAATACTAAACTAGTAACCTAGGTTTACAGAAAATGAGTAAACTATAACAGATAGTGCAGAAATCCACTTCTGGGGCCTACTTGGTGTGTGCTGGGGCTTAGACTAAAGCTTCTCACGTGCCTGGGGCTGTTTTGGGCGTTCAACGCCAGCTTTGGATCCTTTTCTGGCATTGAACTCCAACTTGCAACTTGTTTCTGGCGCTGGACGCCAGAATTGGGCAGAGAGCTGGCGTTGAACGCCACTTTACATCGTCTATCCTTGAGCAAAGTATGGACTATTATATATTTCTGGAAAGCCTTAGATGTCTACTTTCCAACGCAATTGGAAGCACGCCATTTGGAGTTCTGTAGCTCCAGAAAATCCATTTTGAGTGCAGAGAGGTCAGAATCCAATAGCATCAGCAGTCCTTTTACAGCCTGAATCAGATTTTTGCTCAGCTCCCTTAATTTCAGCCAGAAAATACCTGAAATTACAGAAAAATACACAAACTCATAGTAGAGTCCAGAAATGTGGATTTTTCCTAGAAACTAATGAAAATAAACTAAAAACCAACTAAAACATACTAAAATCTATATGAAATTAACCCCAAAAAGCGTATAAAATATCCGCTCATCACAACACCAAACTTGAGCTGTTGCTTGTCCTCAAGCAACTAGACAAATAAAATAGAAGACTAATAAGTCAAGAAGCAATAATATCTCAGAGTTTTTGAGTGAAGCTCAGATTCTAATTAGATGAGCGGGACTAGTAGCTTTTTGCTTCCGAACAGTTTTGGCATCTCACTTTATCCATTGAAGCTCAGAGTGATTGGCATCTATAGGAACTTAGAATTCAGATAGTGTTATTGATTCTCCTATTTCAGTATGATGATTCTTTAACACAGCTACTTTATGAGTCTTGGCCGTGGCCCTAAGCACCTTGTTTTCCAGTATTACCACCGGATACATAAATGCCACAGACACATAATTGGATGAACCCTTTTAGATTGTGACTCAGCTTTGCTAAAGTCCCCAATTAGAGGTGTCCAGGGTTCTTAAGCACACTCTTCTTTTTTCTTTGGACCTTGACTTTAACCGCTCAGTCTCAAGTTTTCACTTGACACCTTCACGCCACAAGCACATGGCTAGGGATAGCTTGGTTTAGCCGCTTAGGCCAGGATTTTATTCCTTTAGGCCCTCCTATCCACTGATGCTCAAAGCCTTGGGATCCTTTCTATTACCCTTGCCTTTTGGTTTTAAGAGCTTTGGCTTTTTCTGCTTGCTTTCTCTTTCTCTCTCTTTTTTTTTTCTGCAAGCTTTGTTCTTTGCTGCTTTTTCTTGCTTCAAGAATCATTTTTATGATTTTTCAGATTATCAATAACATGTCTCATGTTCATCATTCTTTCAAGAGCCAACATATTTAACAGTCTTAAATAACAAATTCAAAAGACATATGCACTGTTCAAGCATTCATTCAAAAGACAGAAAGCATTGCCACCACATGTTACTAATTAGAATTTTTCTTATTAAAAACTTGAATTTTATTGCCTCTTATTCAAAAGATCTACTATTTTATTCATGTTTGCTGATGATGAGAAAAATAGACTATAACTTAATTGGAGGTAAAATCAAAATAGACACTAATTACTACTATATGACTCCTAAGGTAAACTCTTATAACGACAACTATCACAAAGTTAAAGCAGAAATTGGAATTTAACAACCTTTGTTCTGGGAAGTGGATGTTCCTCGGATTTGTGGGGTGCTTGGTCCTTCAAGAGATCATTTCTGGCACTTCAATTCCCTCAAGTCACGCCCTTGCTCTTCCTGTTCTTTAATCAAATAGCAAAGAATTTGACTTTGTTCCTTCTGTTCCTTTATTATTTGTTCCATAGCTTCTTGCATCTTGGTAACTGATGTTTCAAGATACTCCCAATATTCAGATTGAGGAATTTCTGGGAGAAATTCCTGTGTTTTCTTCTTGATGGGGTCATCCTGTGCTTGTTGTTTTTCCATTGATACTTTGGTGATTGGTTTCTCAATTGAGATATACTCAGTTATTCCCATCCTTACTCCAGCGTCCTTGCAGAGCAGAGAAATCAAGCTTGGGTAAGCCAACCTGGCCTCTTTAGAATTTTTATTAGCAATTTTGTAGAATTCAGTTGAAATCAGTTGATGAACTTCCACTTTTTTTCCCATCATGATGCAATAGATCATCACTGCTCTTTTAACAGTGACTTCAGAACGGTTGCTGGTGGGCAGCAGAGAATGCCCAATGAAGTCCAGCCATCCTCTGGCGACTGGTTTGAGATCTTCTCTTTTGAGTTGATTTGGGACACCCTTCGTGCTGGTGGTCCACCTGGCTCCAGAGATACATATATCCTCTAGAATCTTATCTAGGCCCTTGTCTGTTCTCATCATTCTCCTGTTGAAAGAGTCTGGATCATCTTTCAGCTGAGGTAGCTTTAAGATCTCCCTAATCTTGTCAGGGTTGGTATGAACAATCTTTCCTCTGACCACGGTCCGATATTCATAGAAAGCAGTTCCAGATAGTTTTTGCTTGTCTGTCTGCCACATGTTAGCATAGAACTCCTGGACCATATTCCTTCCCACTTTCGTCTCGGGATTAGCTAGGACCTCCCAGTTCCTGATTCGAATTTGCTCCTGGATCTCCGGATATTCGTCTTCTTTCAGATCAAATCTAACTTCCGGGATCACTGATCTTAGACCCATTATTTTGTAATAATGGTATGAATGTTCTTTAGATAAGAACTTTCCTTGATTTCAAAGTGGTTTTGGAACGCTCTCTTTCTTGCCTCTTGAAGTGGGTTGTTTTCCCTTAGGAGCCATGATCTTAGTGATCACGGATAAACACACCAAACTTAGAGGTTTGCTTGTCCTCAAGCAAAAGAAAAGAAAGAAGAGGGATAGAAGGAGAGCTAGGTGCAATTGTTGATGGAGGGGGGGAAGCCGAACCCATATTTAAAGGGAGGGGGGTGGGTTCAAAAATTTAGAAAAGATATGATAAAAAAGATTGATTTGGAAAAGATAAGATAGAAGATATGATAAGAGAGGATATAGTTTAAAATTGAAAAGATATGAAAAATTTTTGAAAAAGATAAATCTAGATTTTGAAAAAGATAATGTGGAGATTTGAAAAAGATATTGATGAGTTGAAAAGATTTTTGGAAAAGAGTTGAATTGGATTGAAAAAGAGGATTTGTGCTTATGGATTAAGATACATTTGATATTTTTAAAGTAGGATTTTTAGAAATTAAGGATTTTAGAAATCAAGGTTCTTAACATGTGTATGCAAGAAATCATGATTTGGAACATGGAAATTAAAATTAGAATGAAAAATATGAAGAAGAAACGAATTTACCTCCGTCCCATCATCCTGGCGTTTGAACGCCCAAACGCTGCCTGTTTTGGGCGTTCAACGCCCAAATGCTGCTCTCCTGGGCGTTCAACGCCCAGTTGTTGCCCTTTTCTGGCGTTGAACGCCAGATTGCTATCCTTACTGGCGTTCAGCGCCCACTGGATGCCTCTTTTGGGCGCTGAACGCCCAAAACAGGCTCTTACTGGCGTTTTCTTGCCAGTGAACTCTTTTTCTCTGTTTTGTGTGCAGATTCCTTCTGTAACCCTGTGAACTTATGCAATTGATTTTTTACCTTGTTATTAATGAACTTTATATAAACAAATAAAAATAAAAATAGGGCAAAATGCTTAGAGGATTGATGCCCCATGGCTGGGTTGCCTCCCAGCAAGCGCTTCTTTATTGTCTTTAGCTGGACCTTGCTGAGCTTTTAATCTAGCTTCAGCCTTGAGCACTCTTGCTCAACGTTGCCTTCAAGATAATGCTTGATTCTCTGTCCATTGATAATGAACTTCTTATCAAAATCAATATCTTGAAGCTCCACATAACCATATGGTGATACACTTGTAATCAAATATGGTCCCCTCCACCGGGATTTCAGTTTCCCGGGGAATAGCCTGAGTCTAGAGTTAAACAGTAGAACTTTCTGTCCTGGTTCAAAGATTCTAGATGACAGGTTTCTATCATGCCACTTTTTTTATTTCTCTTTATAAAGCTTGGCATTTTCGAAAGCAGTGAATCTGAATTTCTCTAGCTCATTCAGCTGGAGCAATCTTTTTTCTCCTGCTAATTTGGCATCAAAGTTTAGGAATCTGGCTGCCCAGTAGGATTTATGTTCCAGTTTCACGGGCAGGTGACATGCCTTACCATACACAAGTTGGTATGGAGAGGTCCCTATAGGGGTCTTGAATGCTGTTCTGTAAGCCCACAGAGCATCATCCAAGCTCCGTGCCCAATTCTTTCTACGGGTACTTACTGTCCATTCTAGGATTCTCTTTAATTCTCTGTTAGAGACTTCAGCTTGCCCATTAGTTTGTGGATGATATGGAGTAGCTACCTTGTGGCGAATCCCCATACCGAACCATGGCAGAGTAAAGCTGTTTGTTGCAGAAGTGAGTGCCTCCATCACTGATCAGTACTCTAGGGACACCAAACCTGCTAAAGATATATTTCTGGAGGAACTTCAGCACTGTTTTAGTATCATTGGTGGGTGTGGCAATGGCCTCAACCCATTTTGATACATAGTCAACTGCCACCAGAATATAAGTGTTTGAGAATGATGGTGGGAAAGGTCCCATGAAGTCAATTCCCGATACGTCAAACAACTCAATCTCCAAGATTCCTTGTTGAGGCATGGCGTAACCATGGGGCAGATTACCAGCTCTTTGGCAACTGTCACAGTTACGTACAAACTCTCGAGAATCTCTATAGAGTGTGGGCCAATAGAAGCCACATTGGAGGACCTTGGTGGCTGTTCGTTCACCCCCGAAATGGCCTCCATATTGAGATCCATGGCAATGCCATAGGATCCTCTGCGCTTCTTCTCTAGGAACACACCTACGGATTATTCCGTCTGCACATCTCTTAAAGAGATAGGGTTCATCCCACAAGTAGTACTTTGCATCAGTGATTAATTTTTTCTTTTGTTGCCTGTTGTACTCCTTGGGTATGAACCTTGCAGCTTTATAGTTTGCAATATCGGTAAACCATGGTGTTTCCTGGATGGCAAATAAATGCTCATCCGGAAAAGTCTCAGAGATCTCAAGAGAGGGGAGGGACGTCCCTTCTACTGGCTCTATCCGGGACAGATGATCAGCCACTTGGTTCTCTGTCCCTTTTCTGTCTCTTATTTCTATATCAAACTCTTGCAGAAGCAACACCCATCTGATGAGCCTGGGTTTTGAATCCTACTTTGTGAGTAGATATTTAAGAGCAGCATGGTCAGTATACACAATCACTTTTGACCCTACTAAGTATGATCTGAACTTGTCAATGGCATAAACCACTGCAAGTAATTCTTTTTCTGTGGTTGTGTAATTTTCTGGGCATCATTTAAAATGCGACTAGCATAATAAATGACATGCAGAAGCTTGTCATGCCTCTGTCCCAATACTGCACCAATGGCGTGATCACTGGCATCACACATTAGCTCAAATGGTAATGTCCAGTCTGGTGCAGAAATAACTGGTGCTGTGACCAGCTTAGCTTTCAGCGTTTCAAACGCCTGCAGACACTCTCTGTTAAACACAAATGGCGTGTCAGCAGCTAGCAGATTGCTTAGAGGTTTTGCGATTTTTGAAAAATCCTTTATAAACCTCCTATAGAATCCTGCATGCCCCAGAAAGCTTCTGATTGCCTTAACATTGGCAGGTGGTGGTAATTTTTCAATTACCTCTATTTTTGCTTGATCCACCTCTATTCCCTTGTTTGAGATTTTATGCCCAAGGACAATCCCTTCAGTCACCATGAAGTGACATTTTTCCCAGTTTAAGACTAGGTTGGTCTCTTGGCATCTCTTCAAGACAAGTTTCAGGTGATCAAGACAGGAGCTGAATGAGTCTCCATATACTGAGAAGTCATCCATGAAGACTTCCAGAAATTTTTCCACCATATCAGAGAAAATAGAGAGCATGCATCTCTCGAAGGTTGCAGGCACATTACACAGTCCAAATGGCATCCTTCTATAAGCAAACACTCCAGATGGACATGTGAATGTTGTTTTCTCTTGATCCTGGGGATCTACTGCAATCTGGTTATAGCCTGAGTAGCCATCCAAAAAGCAGTAATAATCATGACCTGCCAGTCTTTCTAGCATCTGGTCTATGAATGGTAAAGGAAAATGATCCTTTCTGGTGGCTGTATTGAGCCTTCTGTAGTCAATACACATGCGCCACCCTGTAACTGTTCTTGTAGGAACCAGTTCATTTTTTTCATTATGAATCACTGTCATGCCTCCCTTTTTTGGGACGACTTGGACAGGGCTTACCCAGGGGCTATCAGAAATAGGATAAATAATCCCAGCCTCTAGTAATTTGGTGACCTCTTTCTGCACCACTTCCTTCATGGCTGGATTTAGCCGCCTCTGTGGTTGAACCAATGGTTTAGCATTATCTTTCAATAAGATTTTGTGCATGCATCTAGCTGGGCTTATGCCCTTAAAGTCACCTGTGGACCACCCAAGAGCTATTTTGTGTGTCCTTAACACTTGAATAAGTGCTTCCTCTTCCTGTGGATTTAAAGCAGAGCTTATGATCACTGGAAAAGTGTCACCTTCTCCCAGAAATACATATTTCAGGGATGGTGGTAATGGTTTGAGCTCGGGTTTAGGAGGTTTTTCCTCTTCCAGAGGAAATTTCAGAGGCTCTTTCATCTCATCTGAATCCTCCAAATCAGGCTGAACATCTTTAAAGATGTCTTCCAACTCTGATTCGAGACTCTCAGCCATGTTGATCTGTTCTACCAAAGAGTCAATAAGATCAACTTTCATGCAGTCTTTTGATGTGTCTGGATGCTACATGGCTTTGACAGCATTCAACTTAAACTCATCATCATTGACTCTCAGGGTTATTTCCCCTTGTTGGACATCAATGAGGGTTCGTCCAGTTGCTAGGAAGGGTCTTCCTAGAATGAGAGTAGCACTCTTGTGCTCCTCCATTTCCAGCACTACAAAGTCAGTGGGAAAGGCGAATGGCCCAACTCTGACAATCATGTCTTCAATCACGCCTAATGGGTATTTAATGGAGCCATCAGCAAGTTGGAGACATATCCAGGTTGGTTTAACTTCTTTAGTTAAGCCAAGCTTTCTGATAGTGGATGCAGGTATTAGGTTGATGCTTGTCCCAAGATCGCATAAAGCTGTCTTTGTGCAATTACCTTCTAATATGCATGGTATCAGAAAACTCCCAGGATGTTTAAGCTTTTCAGGAAAGCTTTTTAGAATGACTGCACTGCATTCTTCAGTGAGGAGAACTCTTTTTGTTTCTCTCCAATCCTTTTTATGACTCAGGATCTCTTTCATGAACTTGGCATAAGAAAGTATTTGCTCAAGTGCCTCTGCAAATGGAATCTTTGTTTCAAGAGTCCTGAGATAATCTGCAAAGCGAGCAAATTGCTTATCCTGCACCTCTTTCCGGAGTTTTTGAGGATAAGGTATCTTGGCTTTATATTCCTCAACCTTAGTTGCTGTAGGTTTATTGCCTACAGAGGTGGTTGAAGAAGCCCTTTTAGAGGGGTTGTCATCAGCACTTGTGTGTGTCTGATCCCTCACTGGCAATTGAGTGCCAGAGTTAGAAGCTGGAGTGATGTTAGACGCCAACTCCTTGTCTGTTCCTGGCGTCTGAACGCCAGAACTGTGCCCATTTTGGGCGTTCAACGCCAGATCCTTGCTTGTTTCTGGCGTTGAACGCCAGTCTTGGGCATGGTTTGGGCATTCAGCGCCAGTCTTCCACCAGATTGCTGGCGTTTTAATGCCAGAATTACTTTTCCCTGGGCTCTTACTGTCCTCAGGTGAATTTTGGGTGGTTTGCTCATTCCTTGGCTCTTTGCTGCCTTGAGGTGGGGTATTTAATGTTTTCCCACTTCTCAATTGAACTGCTTGGCATTCTTCTGTTATTTGTCTTGACAGCTGCTGCTTTGTTTGCTTCAATTGTTCTTCCATATTTATATTAGCCATCCTTGTCTCTTGTAGTTTATCCTTGAATTCGGCTAACTGCTTTGTTAGAAAGTCCAATTGCTGATTGAATTCAGCAGCTTGTTTTACAGGGCTGAGTTAAGCAGTTACTGTTTTAACCTCTTCTTTCATGGAAGGGTCACTGCTTAGGTA
Source organism: Arachis hypogaea (assembly GCF_003086295.3). Taxonomy (NCBI): domain Eukaryota; kingdom Viridiplantae; phylum Streptophyta; class Magnoliopsida; order Fabales; family Fabaceae; genus Arachis; species Arachis hypogaea. Next base: position 79,954,416 of record NC_092048.1, on the reverse strand, counting down.
CAGATGCTGACTCCTGGCAACTGTATCAATGAGCTCTTGAGCCTCTTCAATTGTCTTTCTCATGTGGATAGATCCACCAGCTGAGTAATCTAGAGACATCTGAGCTCCTTCTGCAAGCCCATATTAGAAGATGTCTAACTGAACCCACTCTGAAAACATTTCAGAGGGGCATTTTTGTTGTATCTCTCTGTATCTCTCCCAGGCATCATAAAGAGATTCCTTATCTCCTTGTTTAAAGCCTTGGATGTCCAGCCTTAGCTGTGTCATCTGTTTTGGGGGAAAGTATTGATTCAGGAATTTTTCTGTCAGCTGTTTCCATGTCCTTATGCTGGCCTTAGGTTGGTTATTTAACCACCTTTTAGCTTGATCTTTTACAGCAAATGGAAACAGTAATAGTCTGTAGACATCCTGATCTATTTCCTTATCATGTACTGTGTCAGCAATTTGTAAAAATTGTGCCAGAAACTCTGTAGGTTCTTCCTGTGGAAGACCGGAATACTGACAACTTTGATGCACCATGATAATGAGCTGAGGATTCAACTCAAAGCCACTGACTCCAATGGAGGGTATGCAGATACTACTCCCATATGAAGCAGTAGAGGGGTTAGCATATGACCCCAGAGTCCTCCTAGACTGTTCATTTCCACTTAGATCCATAATGGAGAAAGGGAGATGATGTCAAATAAGAAAAATTTATTTTTATTTATTTATTTATTTATTTAATTCGAAAATGAAATAAATTAAAATAAAATAAACAAAAATGGTTGAAAATTTTCAAAAAAATGAGGAGAGAGAAAGCGGTTAGGAAGTTTTAAAAAGGATATGATGATTTTTGAAAAAGGTTTTAAATTTTAATAAAAAAATCTGAATTTTTAAAGGTAAATTTCAAAAATTTGCATTAAAATAGAGAGAAAAGATATTTTTGAATTTAAAGAGGAGAGAGAAAAATAATAAGATGGCACAAGATTTAGGATTTTTAGATCTGATGCTCCTTATTTTTGAAAATTTTGGAGGGAAAACACCAAGGATCACCAAACTTAAAATTTTTAGAAAACTAAACTAAAATTTTCGAAAACCAAAAGGGAAATCAACAAGAAAACACCAAACTTAAAGTTTGGCACAAAATTTAATAAAGAAATTATTATTTTTGAAAAAGATTTTTAAAAAGAGTATACCAAACTGCCACGGACTTAGACCAACGCTCTAGCCAATTGGGCAGTAAATGTAATACTTGTTTTGAAGAAGTATAAAATTTTAACCACGAACAATAATAAGAGACTCTAAACCAAAAAGAAAAATTTTCCTAATCTAAGCAACAAAATAAACCGTCAGTTGTTCAAACACGAACAATCCCCGGCAACGGCGCCAAAAACTTGGTGCACGAATTGTGAATCACACTTTTCACACTCGTACCACTAACCAGCAAGTGCACTGGGTCGTCCAAGTAATACCTTACGTGAGTAAGGGTCGAATCCCACGGAGATTGTTGGTTTGAAGCAATCTATGGTAACTTGCCATTCTTAGTCAGGAAGTCAATTATATTTATCAGTTGAGTTGCGAATAAACAAGAGAGCATGGATTAAAGGTTACTTGTTATGCAGTAATGGATAATATGTTGGAGTTTTGGAGATGCTTTGTCTTCAGAATCTCTGCTTTCCTCTGTCCTCTGATTCATGCACGCACGTCCTCCTATGGCAAGCTGTGTGTAGGTAGATCACCGTTGTCGATGGCTACCATCCATCCTTCCAGTGAAAAGGGTCCAGGTGCGCTGTCACCGCACGGCTAATCATCTGCAGGTTCTCAGTCGTACCGGAATAGGATTTACTATCCTTTTGCGTCTGTCACTATGCCCAGCACTCGCGAGTTTGAAGTTCGTCACAGCTATCCAATCCCAGAATCCTACTCGGAATACCACAAACAAGGTTTAGACTTTCCGGATTCTCATGAATGCCGCCATCAATCTAGCTTATACCACGGAGATTCTGATTAGGGAATCTAAGAGATATTCATTCAATCTGATGTAGAACGGAAGTGATTGTCAGACACACGTTTATGGATTGAGGAAGGTGATGAGTGTCACTGATCATCACCTTCTCCATAGTTAGGCGCGAATGGATATCTTAGATAGGAACACGCATGTTTGAATGGGAAACAGAAATACTTGCATTAATTCATCGAGACATAGCAGGGCTCCTCACCCCCAACAATGGAGTTTAGAGACTCATGCCGTCAAAGAGTATAAAGTTTTGATCTAAAAAATGTCATGAGATGCAAAATAAATCTCTAAAAGTTGTTTAAATACTAAACTAGTAACCTAGGTTTACAGAAAATGAGTAAACTATAACAGATAGTGCAAAAATCCACTTCTGGGGCCCACTTGGTGTGTGCTGGGGCTGAGACTAAAGCTTCTCACGTGTCTGGGGCTGTTTTGGGCATTAAACGCCAGCTTTGGATCCTTTTCTGGCGTTAAACTCCAACTTGCAACTTGTTTCTAGCGCTGGACGCCAGAATTGGGCAGAGAGCTGGCGTTGAACGCCAGTTTACGTCGTCTATCCTTGAGCAAAGTATGAACTATTATATATTTCTAGAAAGCCCTGGATGTCTACCTTCCAACGCAATTGGAAGCACGCCATTTGGAGTTTTGTAGCTCCAAAAAATCCATTTTGAGTGCAGGGAGGTCAGAATCCAACAGCATCAGCAGTCCTTTTTCAGCCTGAATCAGATTTTTGCTCAGCTCCCTTAATTTCAGCCAGAAAATACCTGAAATTACAGAAAAACACACAAACTCATAGTAGAGTCCAGAAATGTGGATTTTGCCTAGAAACTAATGAAAATAAACGAAAAACCAACTAAAACATACTAAAATCTATATGAAATTAACCCCAAAAAGCGTATAAAATATCCACTCATCATGCTACTTCCACAGTTTCCTGGGTTTGGATTGATGTAAGAGCCTAAAACTCTTCTATCCTCCCCAGCATGATTTGCTCGACCTCTTCCGCCATGGTTGTGAGCCTCTTCTTCATGATGGTTTTCCATGTTTTCTTCCATGTTTGGTTCAAAGTATTCCTCAAAGTGTTCCTCCTCTTCTTCACCACCTACTACACGTTTTTCTCTTGCCTCCCTCCTTAGTCTAAGGAAGGTTCTCTCAGGTTCAGAATCAAAGGAAGTTGAAGCCCCGCTTCTTCTCCCTGTCATACAACCAACAAGTACAAGCAAAGAGAATAGGTGCAGAAAGTATATCTGTCAGAATTACTGTTAGTGTGAGTGATGCAATATATCAAACAATTAGTGGGTTAGTGCGATGAAGTGTAAATAACAAAGAAAAAGTAGGGGGAAGGGAAGAAATTAACTGAAACATGAAGTAAATAACTCAAACAGAAATTTAAATCAAACAAAAATAAAATGCTCAATCTAGTTATCCTCCAATCTAATCATTGTTGATGCACAATCAATCCCCAGCAACGGCGCCATAAACTTGATGCACGGAAAACTTGTCTCGCAACAAATTTCCTTCGGCAAGTGTACCGAATTTGTCGTCAAGTAAAAACTCACAATAGAGTGAGGTCAAATCCCACAAGGATTGATTGATCAAGCAACTTTAATTAGAGGAATGTTCTAGTTGAGCGAATCGGAAATTTAGTTGAGAATTACAGAAAGTTAAATGCGGGAAAGTAAATGACAGAAAGTAAATTGCAGAATCTTAAATGGGAATGGGGGAATTGATCACAAATGTAAATGACAGAAATTAAAGAGAATGGGTAAGATCAGAAATGGGGAGTTCATTGGGCTTAGGAGATGTTGCATTCTCCGGATCAATCTCATTTTTATCTCTTCCTTAATCAATGCACTCATTGATCTCCTTGGCAATCTTAAGTGAATGAATTATAATTTCTTGTAATTGAATCTCTACAATCTTGATCAATAGCCAATTCCTTGGTCAATTGCTCATGAGAAGAGATGAAGTATGGTCACTGATTATACCACATGCATTTCCCAAATCAAGTATTGAGAGGATTATAGTCACATATCCATCCAAACCCAATTTGGTCCAGCATGAGAAAGTATTTCTAGCCTGATCTCTTCATTCCTCTTCCAAGGTTCAGAAGAGATCCAAGTATGAATAGTTTCTTTTCCAAGATCACTATCCAATTGGATGAAGATCGAAAGCTTTCAAGTAAAATCAAGAGAAAAGATAGAAGAAGAATAATGAAAACTAGTATTGATCCATCAAATTACAACAGAGCTCCCTAACCCAATGAAAGGGGTTTAGTTGTTCATAGCTCTGGAAAATGAAAACAAAGATGGAGAATACATAATGAAAACTAGAAGTGCAGAGAAAGTAAATACAGGAAGTAGTTCTATGCTATTTTCCAACTCCCGGAACTCCCAAAATAATTCAAAGCTACTCCTATATATACTACTCTTCTCATCTTCTAGTTGGCTCTTCAAGTCTTGGGCCTTTGGATCTTGAGTTTGAAGCAGTTCTTTTCTTCATTTGGGCTTGGCTTTACTTGCAGAGAGAAAGTGTGAAATGGGCAGAGACTTTAGCTCAGGGCGTTAGGGGTGTTAACGTTTAGTGAAAATATGAGTTCGAGAACGTTAGTGACAATCAACTTTCTCACTAACATTCCTAAGTAAAAGCCACGTTAACTTCAACGTTAGTGGCACAAACGTTGCTACTAACATTGCCTCTAGGTCCTTCGCACACGTTATTAGGGCTTAACTTTCCCAATAACGTTGAAAAGCCCCCCTTGCTCCTACATTAGAGCCCACGTTAACTTAGTTAACGTGGCTCTTTAACGTGGGCTTGCCATCCTTCGAGAACGTTAGTGACACTCAACATTGTCACTAACGTTCCAATGTGCCCCCATGTCTCATGTTAGAGCCCATGTTAACTTAGTTAACGTGGCTTTTTAACGTGGCATTGCTTAGCCATCCCCAACGTTAGTGACAATGTTGAGTGTTACTAACGTTGGCTCATCTTTTACTCATCCATGTTAGCTTCCACGTTAACTAAGTTAACGTGGCTCATAGTGGCTTGTGTGGCTCCTTCCAACGTTAGTGACAATGTTGAGTGTCACTAATGTTGGCCATCACCTTCTTCTTTCACGTTAGCCTCCACGTTAACTAAGTTAACGTGGAAGTCAACGTGGCTCCTTGGGGTTGTGTGGTTGCTTCCAACGTTAGTGACAATGTTGGGTGTCACTAACGTTGTCGACCACCCTTGCCTCTTCACGTTAGCTTCCATGTTAACCAAGTTAACGTGGCATTGTGCACTTAGGCCAACGTTAGTGACAATGTTGAATGTCACTAACATTTGCTTCCTTTCCCCCTTTTAACGTTAGAGGCCACGTTAACTAAGTTAACGTGGACTCTAACGTGGCCACTTATGAGCATTGGCCAACGTTAGTGATAATGTTAAGTGTCACTAACGTTGGCTCAAATTTCCTTCTTCACATTAGAGTTCACGTTAATTTAGTTAACGTGGACTCTTAACGTGGGTAATGATGGCTTCGAGAGCGTTATTGGCAGTCACTTTTCTCATTAACTTTGCAAGTCACCTCCCATTCCTTGCTTCCTTTGGTCCTGAAATCAGGCAATAGAGTGCATCAAAGTTCTAGTCCAAGTCATGGGTAATGCAGCATACAATTTGTCACTAAACTCATGCAAAATCCTCATGAAATCATGTAAAATGCACAATGTATGCTTGAATCCAGGTGTAAGTGAATATCTACCCAAAACTAGCTTATTTCCTAAGAAAATGCATGAAACTACCCTAAAAACAGTAAAGAAAAGGTCAGTGAAACTGGCCAAAATGCCCTGGCATCACATACCTTGCCAAGAGCTTTCCTAGTTATTAATTTACTTTCTTGCCATTTTATTTCCTTGTCCCTTATTTCAAAAACCCAAAAAGATACTATCTCATAACCAATTATAAGTACACTTCCTTTCAATTCCTTGAGAGACGACCCGAGGTTTAAATACTTCGGTTTTTTTTATTGGGTTTGCTTAAGTGACAACCAAATTTTTGTATGAAAGGATTCTTTGTTGGTTTAGAAACTATACTAGCAACGAGGATTTATTTGTGAAATTCTTTACTTAAGCTGCAGAGTGGGGGATTCATTCATACAACATTCATTCACATAATTTTAGGTTTTAGATGTAGTTTTCTAGAGTTTAGGATTTTAGGTTTAGCTTTTCTTAAATTCAAATTTCTACTTTGCTCTAATTTAGTTTTCTTCTACTCTTATTAGTTCTAGAATTTTAGTTTATCTATTTCTCTTGTTGGTTTATTTGTTCCCCAATTTGGTTTATGAACCCTTCATGTTAGATTTAATTTTATATTTAATGCAAATTGAGGTATTTCATGTTTATTGCTTTTTACTTTAATTGTTATCATTGATGCTTGCAATTATTGGTTTTAGATTTTAAATTCCCTATTACTTTTCTATGTCTTCATGTTATGCCTTCCAAGTGTTTGATAAAATGCTTGGCTGGATTTTAAATTAGCTTTTTATGTCCCCTTGGCTTTGGTTGAGTAATTGGAGACTCTTGAGTTGTCAAACTCCTTTGTTGATTGATAATTGAAAGTTTCTGGTTGATTTGGATACCTCTAAATCTAGTCTTTCCTTCGGAGTTGACTAGGACTTGAGGAATCAAATTGATCTGTCCACTTGACTTTCCTTTAGTTAGAGGCTAACTAAGTGGGAGCAATGACAATTCTCATCACAATTGATAAGGATAACAAGGATAGGACCTCTAATTCTCATACCTTGACAAGAGCTTTCTCAATTATTAGTTTATTTTCTTATCATTTACATTCGTTGTTCAACCATTCAAAAAACCGAAAAAGATACTTTTCCACAACCAATAGTAAAAACACTTCCCTGCAATTCCTTGAGAGACGACCCGAGGTTTAAATACTTCGGTTTATTTTTATTGGGTTTGTTTTAGTGACAACTAAATTTTTGCATAAAAGGATTATTGTTCGTTTAGAAACTATACTAGCAACGAGAATTTATTTATGAATTCTTTACTATCAAAAAATCCATTCATCAAAATGGTGCCGTTGCTGGGGATGTGTGGGAAACATGGGAGGTGCAGTACAGAATTAGAAAGGATGGGAAAGGGTAGTGCCGCACAGAGATGGCGGCGCAGTGGCTGTCTGCGATGGAGCTTGGGGTTGGCGAAGGCGGGCAGGGTTGAGAAAACAGAGAAGAAGAAAAAAAGAAGAAGAGGAAAGGAGGGAGAAGGGGGGTGGTCGGCGGCGGTTCGCTGTTGCCGGACTGAGCATTGATGGGTTGTTGGTGGTGGTGAGGGTGGCAATGGAGGGAAGAGAAGAAATTGGAACGTTGAGGGAGAAGAGATTGGGTGACGCGAATGGGTTAGGGTTCTCGCGTCAGGGGTTAATGAAATCAAATCCACGCGTACGCGTGGATTACGCTTGAGCGTGGATGAGGCAAAAATGCATCGACGCGTACGCGTCGTAGACACGAACGCGTGGATGGAGATAAATGAAGATGATGCGTACGCGTGAAATATGCGTACTCGTCGACTGAAATCGTGCTAAACACACGAATCCAGCGCCGTTTTGGCGTAATTCTCTATTCAGAAATAAGGGGGTAAAATTTTGCGTGCAACGCGTGCACGTCGCGCACGTCCACGCGTGGTGTGCTAAAATTGAAATTGACGCATACGCGTCGGGGACGTGTACACGTGGGCCAAGTTATGCTTTTTGCACACCAGCCGCACAATTCCATCACAACTTTCTATTCGTTGGATGGAAGCGCCGAATTGGGATCAACGCCCACGCGTGGCCTACGTGCACGCATGGGTTGGCCTTTTTTGGTATGCAGAATGCAGAATGCAGATGCTGATACAGACATTATGAATGAACGCTAATAAAAATAGAATAAAATAAAACTAAGGATAAAAATGAAAGATCATACCATGGTGGGTTGTCTCCCACTTAGCACTTTTAGTTAAAGTCCTTAAGTTGGACATTTGGTGAGCTCCTTGTCATGGTGGCTTGTGCTTGAACTCATCCAGGAATCCCCACCAATGTTTGCAATTCCAATAGCCTCCGGGGTCCCACACTAGGTACATAAAGCCTTCGATCAAGTTAAAGCAAGTGACAAGGCCCCAGGAGTGTTGATTGTTAGAATGAATTCCGGGGTCCCAAACCTTGCTTTTGCACCCTTCTTCTTGTTGATCATTGGTGCACGAAATTGTGATCTCCATCCTGGTAATGGCTCCAAAGCTTGGTGCTCTGATCTTAATTCATAATTGTCACAACTTCGATACAACTAACCAGCAAGTGCACTGGGTCGTCCAAGTAATACCTTACGTGAGTAAGGGTCGAATCCCACGGAGATTGTTGGTATGAAGCAAGCTATGGTCACCTTGTAAATCTCAGTCAGGCAGATATAAAGTGATAATGGTGTTTTCGAATATTATATAATAAAATAGGGATAGAGATACTTATGTAAATCATTGGTAGGAATTTCAGATAAGCGAATGGAGATACTTTTTGTTCCTCTGAACCTCTGCTTTCCTGCTATCTTCATCCAATCAGTCTTACTCCTTTCCATGGCTGGATTTATGCAAGGGCATCACCGTTGTCAGTGGCTACATCCCCTCCTCTCAGTGAATAATATGCTCACGCACCCTGTCATGGCACGGCTATTCATCTGTCGGTTCTCGATCATGCTGGAATAGGATTCACCCTCCTTTTGCGTCTGTCACTAACGCCCAGCACTCGCGAGTTTGAAGCTCGTCACAGTCATTCAATCATTGAATCCCACTCAGAATACCATAGACAAGGTTAGACCTTCCGGATTCTCTTGAATGCCGCCATCATTCTAGCTTACGCCACGAAGATTCTGGTTAGGAGATCTAAGAGATATTCATTCTAGCTTAATTCATGTAGAACGGAAGTGTTTGTCAGGCACGTGTTCATAGGGGAGATAGTGATGAGCGTCACACATAATCATCACCTTCATCACGTTCTTTGGTGCGAATGGATATCTTAGAAGCGAAATAAGATGAATTGAATAGAAAACAGAAGTACTTTGCATTAATCTTTGAGGAACAGCAGAGCTCCACACCTTAATCTATGGAGTGTAGAAACTCTACCGTATGAAAATACATAAGTGAAGGTCTAGGCATGGCCGTGTGGCCAGCCCCTATGGTCTAACAACAATGCGTTCAAAGATGGTCAAAAAGACGTCTAATACAATAGTAAGAGGTCCTATTTATAATAAACTAGTCACTAAGGTTTACATGAGTAAGTAATTGATGCATAAATCCACTTCCTGGGCCCACTTGGTGTGTGTTTGGGCTGAGCCTGAGTGTTGCACGTGCAGAGGCCATTTGTGGAGTTGAACACCAGTTTCTGTGCCAGTTTGGGCGTTCAACTCTGGTTTTGGATCCTTTTCTGGCGCTGGACGCCAGATTTGGGCAGAAGGCTGGCGTTGAACGCCAGTTTACGTCATCTATTCTTGGCCAAAGTATGGACTATTATATATTGCTGGAAATCCCTGGATGTCTACTTTCCAACGCAATTGGAAGCGCGCCATTTCGAGTTCTGTAGCTACAGAAAATCCACTTTGAGTGCAGGGAGGTCAGAATCCAACAGCATCAGCAGTCCTTTTTCAACCTCTGAATCTGATTTCAGCTCAAGTCCCTCAATTTCAGCCAGAAAATACCTGAAATCACAGAAAAACACACAAACTCATAGTAAAGTCCAGAAATGTGAATTTAACATAAAAACTAATGAAAACATCCCTAAAAGTAACTAGATCCTATTAAAAACATACTAAAAACAGTGTCAAAAAGCGTATAAATTATCCGCTCATCACAACACCAAACTTAAATTGTTGCTTGTCCCCAAGCAACTGAAAATCAAATAGGATAAAAAGAAGAGAATATACTATAAATTCCAAACTATCAATGAAACATAGCTTCAATCATATGAGCGGGACTTATAGCTTTTTGCCTCTTGAATAGTTTTGGCATCTCACTTTATCCATTGAGGTTCAGAATGATTGGCATCTATAGGAACTTCAGATTTCGAATAGTGCTATTGACTCTCCTAGTTCAGTATGATGATTCTTGAACACAGCTTCTTTATGAGTCTTGGCCGTGGCCCTAAGCACTTTGTTTTCCAATATTACCACCGGATACATAAATGCCACAGATACATAATTGGGTGAACCTTTTCAGATTGTGACTTAGCCTTGCTAAAGTCCCCAATTAGAGGTGTCCAGGGTTCTTAAGCACACTCTTTGTTTTTTTTTTTTTTTTGCTTTGGACCTTGACTTTAACCGCTCAGTATCAAGTTTTCACTTGACACCTACACGCCACAAGCACATGGTTAGGGACAGCTTGGTTTAGCCGCTTAGACCAGGATTTTATTCCTTTAGGCCCTCCTATCCACTAATGCTCAAAGCCTTGGGATCCTTTTTATTTGCCCTTGCCTTTTGGTTTTAAGGGTTATTGGCTTTTTCTGCTTGCTTTTTCTTTTTCTTTCTATTTTTTTTTTCGCCTATTTTTTTCTTCTCCTTTTTTTTTTTTTCTGCAAGCTTTGTTCTTTGCTGCTTTTTCTTGCTTCAAGAATCATTTTTATGATTTTTCAGATTATCAAATAACATGTCTCCTAGTCATCATTCTTTCAAGAGCCAACATATTTAACATTCTTAAACAACAACTTCAAAAGACATATGCACTGTTCAAGCATTCATTCAGAAAACAAGAAGCATTGTCACCACATCAATATAATTAAACTAAGTTCAAGGATAAATTCGAAACTCATGTACTTCTTGTTCTTTTGAATTAAAACATTTTTCATTTAAGAGAGGTGATGGATTCATAGGACATTCATATCTTTAAGACAAAGTTACTAACTACTAATGATCATGTAATGAAGGCACAAACATAGATAAGCACATAATACAGAAAATGAAAAATAGAGAAAGCAAGAACAAGGAATGAATCCACCTTAGTGATGGTGGCGTTTCCTTCTTGAGGAACCAATGATGTCCTTGAGCTCTTCTATGTCTCTTCCTTGTCTTTGTTGCTCCTCCCTCATTGCTTTTTGATCTTCTCTTATTTCATGAAGCATGATGGAGTGCTCTTGGTGTTCCACCCTTAGTTGTCCCATATTGGAACTTAATTCTCCCAGGGAGGTGTTGATTTGCTCCCAATAATTTTGTGGAGGAAAGTGCATTTGAGGCATCTCAGGGATCTCATGGAAATGAGCTTCTTGCGCCTCTTGAGCTCCATGACTGGGCTCTCTTGCTTGCTCCATCTTTTTCTTAGTGATGGCCTTGTTCTCTTTGATGAGGATATCTCCCTCTATGTCAATCCCAGCCGAATTGCATAGGTGGTAGATGAGGTGAGGAAAGGCTAACCTTGCCATGGTGGAGGACTTGTCAGCCACCTTGTAGAGTTCTTGAGGTATAATCTCATGAACTTCCACCTCTTCTCCAATCATGATGCTATGGATCATGATGGCCCGGTCTATAGTAACTTCAGACCGGTTGCTAGTGGGAATGATTGAGCATTGAATAAACTCCAACCATCCTTTAGCTATAGGCTTGAGGTCCAATCTTCTTAGTTGAATCGGCTTGCCTTTGGAGTCAATCTTCCATTGAGCTCCTTCTACACATATGTCCATAAGGACTTGGTCCAACCTTTGATCAAAGTTGACTCTCCTTGTGTAGGGGCGTACGTTCTCTTCCATGTATGGCAAGTTGAACGCCAACCTCACATTCTCAGGACTAAAATCTAAGTATTTCCCCCGAACCATTGTAACATAGTTCTTTGGATCCGGGTTCTTACTTTGATCATGGTTCTTGGTGATCCATGCATTGGCATAGAACTCTTGAACCATTAGGATGCCGACTTGTTGGATGGGATTTGTTATAACTTCCCAACCTCTTCTTTGAATTTCATGTCGGATCTCCGGATACTCATTTCTTTTGAGTTTAAAAGGGACCTCAGGGATCACCTTCTTCTTGGCCACAACATCATAGAAGTGGTCTTGATGGGCTTTGGAGATGAACCTTTCCATCTCCCATGACTCGGATGTGGAAGCTTTTATCTTCCCTTTCCCTCTTCTAGAGGATTCTCCGGTCTTAGATGCCATCAATGGTAATGGAAAAACAAAAAAAGCTATGCTTTTACCACACCAAACTTAGAATATTGCTCGCCCTCGAGCAATAAACAAAAGAATAGAAGAAGAAGAAGAAGAAATATGGAGAGGGAGAGGGAGATGTGGTTTCGGCCAAGAGGAGTGTAGAGGGGTGTGTTGTGTGAATTTGATGAAGAATGGAGGTCTTTATATAGGGAAGGGAGGGGGGGTTATTGTTCGGCCATATGGGTGGGTTTGGGTGGGAAATTGGTTTTGAATTTTGAAGGTAGGTGGAGTTTATGAGGTAGGTTTATTGGGAAGGGTGGGTGGATGTGAGTGGTGAAGGTTTAGTGGGGAAGAGAGATTGAGGTGATTGGTGAAGGGTTTTTAGGGAAGAGTGTTTATGGGGTTGTGTGAAAGAGAGTGGTGAGAAGAAGTGAGTGGAGGTAGGTGGGGATCCTATGGGGTCCACAGATCCTGAGTGGATCCTGTGGGGTCCACAGATCCTGAGGTGTCAAGGCATTTACATCCCTGCACCATTAGGCATGTAAAAATGCCTTTGTACCCAACTCTGGGCGTTCAGCGCCAGGTTGGTGGCCATTTTGGGCGTTCAACGCCCATTTGTGTGCCATTTCTGGCGTTGAACGCCAGAACCATGCCTGTTCTGGCGTTCAGCGCCCAGAAACTGCCCATTTTGGGCATTCAGCGCCAGAACCATGCTCTGTTCTGGCGCTGAACGCCAGACAGATGCTCCTCCAGGGTGTGATTTTTCTTCTGCTGTTTTTGATTCCGTTTTCAATTTTTATATTTATTTTGTGACTCCACATGATCATGAACCTAAGAAAACATGAAAAACAATAAAAATAAGAATTAGATAAACATTGGGTTGCCTCCCAACAAGCGCTTCTTTAATGTCAATAGCTTGACAGTGGGCTCTCATGGAGCCTCACAAATGTGCAGAGCTTTGTTGAGACTCTCCAACACCAAACTTAGAGTTTGGATATGGGAGTTCAACACCAAACTTAGAGTTTGGTTGTGGCCTCCCAACACCAAACTTAGAGTTTGACTGTGGGGGCTCTGGTTGACTCTGCTTGGAGAGAAGCTTTTCCTGCTTCCTCTCCATGGTTGCAGAGGGAGATCCTTGAGTTTTAAACACAAGGGAGTTCTCATTCCATTGAAGGACTATTTCACCTCTGTCAACATCAATCACAGCTCTTGCTGTGGCCAGGAAAGGTCTTCCTAGGATGATGGATTCATCCTCTTCCTTTCCAGTATCCAGGACTATGAAATCAGCAGGGATGTAAAGGCCCTCAACCTTTACTAATACATCTTCTACTTGTCCATAAGCCTGTTTTCTTGAGCTGTCTGCCATCTCTAATGAGATTTTAGCAGCTTGCACACCATAGATTCCAAGTTTCTCTATTACAGAGAGGGGCATGAGGTTTATTCCTGAACCAAGGTCACACAGAGCCTTAAAGATCATGGTGCCTATGGTACAGGGTATTATGAACTTTCCAGGATCCTGTCTCTTCTGAGGCAATGTCAGTTGATCCAGATCACTTAGTTCATTGATGAACAAGGGGGGTTCAACTTCCCAAGTATCAATGCCAAATAATTTGGCATTCAGCTTCATGATTGCACCAAGAAACTTGGCAGTTTGCTCTTCTGTAACATCCTCATTCTCTTCTGAAGAGGAATACTAGCTCATGAAGGGTATAAGGAGGTTCAATGGAATCTCTATGGTCTCTAGATGAGCCTCAGAGTCCTTTGGTTCCTCAGAGGGAAGCTCCTTATTGATCACTGGACGTCCCAGGAGGTCTTCCTCCTTGGTATTCACGTCCTCTCCTCTCCTCACAGGTTCGGCCATGGCGCTTATGTCAATGGCCTTGCACTCTCCTTTTGGGTTCTCTTCTGTATTGCTTGGGAGAGTACTAGGAGGGATTTCAGTGATCCTTTTACTCAGCTGGCCCACTTGTGCTTCCAGATTTCTAATGGAAGACCTTGTTTCATTCATGAAACTTACAGTGGCCTTAGATAGATCAGAGACTAGATTTGCTAAATTAGAAGCATTTTGTTCAGAGTTCTCTGTCTGTTGCTGAGTGGATGCTGGAAAAAGGCTTGCTATTGCTAAACCTGTTTCTTCCACCATTATTAAAGCCTTGTTGGGGCTTTTGATCCTTCCATGAGAAATTTGGATGATTTCTCCATGATGTGTTATAGGTGTTTCCATAAGGTTCACCTAAGTAATTTACCTCTGCTATTGCAGGGTTCTCAGGATCATAAGCTTCTTTTTCAGAAGATGCCTCTTGAGTCCTGTTGGATGCAGCTTGCATTCCATGCAGACTCTGAGAAATCATATTGACTTGCTGAGTCAATATTTTATTCTGAGCCAATATGGCATTCAGAGTATCAACTTCAAGAACTCCCTTCTTCATAGGCGTCCCATTACTCACAGGATTCCTTTCAGAAGTGTACATGAACTGGTTATTAGCAACCATGTCAATGAGTTCTTGAGCTTCTGCAGGCGTTTTCTTTAGGTGAATGGATCCACCTGCAGAAGTGTCCAGTGACATCTTTGATAGCTCAGATAAACCATCATAGAATATATCCAGGATGGTCCATTCTGAAAGCATGTCAGAAGGACACTTTTTGGTCAACTGTTTGTATCTTTCCCAAGCTTCATAGAGAGATTCACCTTCTTTCTGTCTGAAGGTTTGAACATCAGCTCTAAGCTTGCTCAGCTTTTGAGGAGGAAAGTACTTGGCTAAGAAAGCCGTGACCAGCTTATCCCAAGAGTTCAGGCTGTCTTTGGGTTGAGAATCCAACCATAATCTAGCTCTGTCTCTTACAGCAAAAGGGAAAAGCATGAGCCTGTAGACTTTAGGATCTACTCCATTAGTCTTAACAGTATCACATATCTGCAAGAATTCAGTTAAGAACTGAAAAGGATCTTCAGATGGAAGTCCATGAAACTTGCAGTTCTGCTGCATCAGAGAAACTAATTGAGGTTTCAGCTCAAAGTTGTTTGCTCCAATGGCAGGGATGGAGATGCTTCTTCCATGTAAATTGGAATTAGGTGCAGTAAAGTCACCAAGCATCTTCCTTACATTATTATTATTTTCGGCTACCATCTCCTCTTCCTGTTCGAAAATTTCTGAAAGGTTATCTCTGGATTGTTGTATTTTAGCTTCTCTTAATTTTCTCTTCAGAGTCCTTTCAGGTTCTGGATCTGCTTCCACAAGAATGTTCTTATCCTTGCTCCTGCTCATATGACAAAGAAGAAGGCACAGAAAAATAATAATAATAATAGAGATCCTTTATACCACAGTATAGGGATCCCTTTGTGAGTGGAAGAAAAGAGGGGGAGACAAAGAATGTGATGTAAAGGAAGAAACACAACTGTACGGATGGAAGAGATGTGAGATGAGATGTTAGGATATGAATGAATAAATAGAATGAGATGGGGGAGGGATAATTTTCGAAAATTATTTTGAAAAAGAGTTAGTGATTTTCAAAAATGGATTTTGAAAAATGTTAGTAACTTTCGAAAATTTTTGAAATCAAAAATAAAAAATAAAAATAATTAGTTAATTAAAAAGAAATTTTTGAAAAAGAGGGAAAATATTTTCGAAAATTAGGGAGAGAGAGTTAGTTAGGTAGTTTTGAAAAAAAACAAACAAAAAGTTAGTTAGTTAGTTGAAACAAATTTGAAAAGATAAGAAGTTAGGAGGTTAGAAAAGATATTTTGAAAAGATATTTTTGAAAAAGATAAGATAAGAAGATATTTTAGAAACTAATTTTGAAAAAGATTTGATTTTTAAAATCTCAATTAATGACTTGATTCATAAGAAATCACAAGATATGATTCTAGAACTTAAAGTTTGAATCTTTCTTAACAAGTAAGTAACAAACTTCAAATTTTTGAATCAAAACATTAATTGATTATGTTATTTTCGAAAATTTGGTATAAAAATAAGAAAAAAATTTTTGAAAAATATTTTTGGAATTTTCGAAAATAACTAAGAATTTTGAAAAAGATTTGATTTTTGAAAAAGATTTTGAAAAAGATAAGATTTTCAAATTGAAAATTTGATTTGACTCATAAGAAACAACTTGATTTTAAAAATTTTTGAAAAAGTCAACTCAAATTTTCGAATTTGATGAGAGAAAAAGGGAAAGATATATATTTTTTTTTATTTTTGAATTTTTATGATGCAAGGGAAAAACAAGAAAAATGATGCAATGCATGAAATTTTTAGATCAAAATAATGAATGCATGCAAGAATGCTATGAATGTCAAGATGAACACCAAGAACACTTTGCATGTCAAGTTGAACATCATAGACACAATTTTGAAAAATTTTTAATGCAAAGAAAACATGCAAGACACCAAACTTAGAATTCTTTAATGCTTAGGCACTAAGAATTCAAGAATGCATATGATAAACATGAAAAGACACAAAACAAAAAATCATCAAGATCAAACAAGAAGACTTACCAAGAACAACTTGAAGATCATGAAGAACACTATGAATGCATGAAATTTTCGAAAAATGCAAGATGCACATGCAATTGACACCAAACTTATAACATGACTCAAGACTCAAACAAGAAACACAAAATATTTTTGATTTTTTATGATTTTCTAATTTTTTTGGATTTTTCTTTTATATTTTTCGCATATTAAAAGGAAAAATAAGGATTCCAAAAATTTTTAATATGAATTCCAGGAATCTTGCCATGTTAGTCTAAAGCTTCAGTCCAGGAATTAGACATGGCTCACTAGCCAGCCAAGCTTTCAAAGAAAGCTCCAGTCCAAAACACTAGACATGGCCAATGGCCAGCCAAGCTTCAGCAGGTGATCATGGATCAGCAGCAGGTGGATGAGCAACAACTAAGTTGCTCTTGATAACAAATTGCAAGCCTCAGTCCAAATGAATTTAGACATGGCTTTACAGCCAGCCAGGCTTCACATGCTTCATGAAACACTAGAATTCATTCTTAAAAATTTTGAATAAATTTTTGAAAACATTTTTATTTTTTTCGAAAACAAAAGAGAAATTTTTTTGAAAATATTTTTGAAAGATTGTTGAAAAAAAACGAAAAGAAAGTTACCCAATCTGAGCAACAAGATGAACCGTCAGTTGTCCAAACTCAAACAATCCCCGGCAACGGCGCCAAAAACTTGGTGCACGAAATTGTGATCTCCATCCTGGTAATGGCTCCAAAGCTTGGTGCTCTGATCTTAATTCATAATTGTCACAACTTCGATACAACTAACCAGCAAGTGCACTGGGTCGTCCAAGTAATACCTTACGTGAGTAAGGGTCGAATCCCACGGAGATTGTTGGTATGAAGCAAGCTATGGTCACCTTGTAAATCTCAATCAGGCAGATATAAAGTGATAATGGTGTTTTCGAATATTATATAATAAAATAGGGATAGAGATACTTATGTAAATCATTGGTAGGAATTTCAGATAAGCGAATGGAGATACTTTTCGTTCCTCTGAACCTCTGCTTTCCTGCTATCTTCATCCAATCAGTCTTACTCCTTTCCATGGCTGGCTTTATGCAAGGGCATCACCGTTGTCAGTGGCTACATCCCCTCCTCTCAGTGAATAATATGCTCACGCACCCTGTCACGGCACGGCTATTCATCTGTCGGTTCTCGATCATGCTGGAATAGGATTCACCCTCCTTTTGCGTCTGTCACTAACGCCCAGCACTCGCGAGTTTGAAGCTCGTCACAGTCATTCAATCATTGAATCCTACTCAGAATACCACAGACAAGGTTAGACCTTCCGGATTCTCTTGAATGCCGCCATCATTCTAGCTTACGCCACGAAGATTCTGGTTAGGAGATCTAAGAGATATTCATTCTAGCTTAATTCATGTAGAACGGAAGTGTTTGTCAGGCACGTGTTCATAGGGGAGATGGTGATGAGCGTCACACATAATCATCACCTTCATCACGTTCTTTGGTGCGAATGGATATCTTAGAAGCGAAATAAGATGAATTGAATAGAAAACAGAAGTACTTTGCATTAATCTTTGAGGAACAGCAGAGCTCCACACCTTAATCTATGGAGTGTAGAAACTCTACCGTATGAAAATACATAAGTGAAGGTCCAGGCATGGCCGTGTGGCCAGCCCCTATGGTCTAAGAACAATGCGTTCAAAGATGGTCAAAAAGACGTCTAATACAATAGTAAGAGGTCCTATTTATAATAAACTAGTCACTAGGGTTTACATGAGTAAGTAATTGATGCATAAATCCACTTCCTGGGCCCACTTGGTGTGTGTTTGGGCTGAGCCTGAGTGTTGCACGTGCAGAGGCCATTTGCGGAGTTGAACGCCAGTTTCTGTGCCAGTTTGGGCGTTCAACTCTGGTTTTGGATCCTTTTCTGGCGCTGGACGCCAGATTTAGGCAGAAGGCTGGCGTTGAACGCCGGTTTACGTCGTCTATTCTTGGCCAAAGTATGGACTATTATATATTGCTGGAAAGCCCTAGATGTCTACTTTCCAACGCAATTGGAAGCGCGCCATTTAGAGTTCTGTAGCTCCATAAAATCCACTTTGAGTGCTGGGAGGTCAGAATCCAACAGCATCAGCAGTCCTTTTTCAACCTCTGAATCTGATTTCAGTTCAAGTCCCTCAATTTCAGCCAGAAAATACCTGAAATCACAGAAAAACACACAAACTCATAGTAAAATCCAGAAATGTGAATTTAACATAAAAACTAATGAAAACATCCCTAAAAGTAACTAGATCCTATTAAAAACATACTAAAAACAGTGTCAAAAAGCGTATAAATTATCCGCTCATCAATCATCATTTTTCCACTTGGGTGGTAAGCAACCTGAATTCTCACTGAGATACCCAAACAACTTCAGAGACCCATTCAGTCAAGCTCTACACCAATGCTTGTACTTCAATTTGGAGCATGCAACCATATTGAACCTTGCATGACAACTCCTACCACTAACCATCTCCCTCTTACTCTTAAAGCCACAAAGAGCTCTAAGTTGACCATCTGTCTCAAATACACATATTCAAGTGGGAAAGTAAAGGTTAAGGATAAGGATTTTACCCACTTGAATGTTGTATTGGATGGTAATGGCTTTGGGAGAGGTGTTTCCAATGGTCTTGCGAGCTCTACTCCCCTGTGCTCTCCTTTGAATTCTTCCACCTCCTTGCAAACCTCTTCAACTTCAACCGCGCCCTCTTCAAAATCTTCTAATTCTTCCCTATCACTCAAGTCATAAGTTGGAGGTTGAGAAAAGTCTACCTCCATATCATCTTCAGATTCACTTGGAGAAAGTTCTTCAAACTCAAGGGGGTTCAATTGCGGATGCAAGTTCATCACTAGGAGGGCTTGATTCATGATCTTCTTCACCAAGGGAACTTGCCTCGTGATCTATTCCATCCAATTCTTCATAAGGAACATGCCTTGGAGGTTGTGCACTGGCCTTCTTGACATCAATTTCAATCTTCTTGGAGGAATACTCTGCAATTCTAGATTCCCATGGAGGTTCAGCGTCTCCTAAGTGTTTAACCACTTCTTCCTCTTCAACTATTACGGCTTCCTCCACTTGTTCCAATACAAAGCCACATTCCTCATTGTCCACCGGAGTTTCTAATGTCTCCTTTATGCTACGCTCTTCTATTGGTTCTCCACATGTAGCCATGGGAGTGCTTTGAGTATCGAAGCACAGAGAGGCTAAATTACCTACTACCTCAGTCAAGGTAGCTACAAACTCTTGTGTTGTCCTTTGCATCTCTCTTTGCCCTTGAAGAAAAACACTTAGAGTGTCATTCATTGAAGATTGGGGTGGATATGAGTGTTCATTACTTGGGAGGAAAGGTTCATGATATGAGGGTGGTTCATCATAATAAGGATGTGGTGGTTTAACACTCTCCATCTTTTCCACTTGTTGTACAAAACACTTCAATCCTTGGTTCTCAAGTTGAGATTCTTTAGCCATCAGCGCTTCGTGTGCTTTCTGGCTTTCCACTTGCTCTAATTGATGAAGGGTTGCTTGAAATCGATCCAATGTTTCCTTGAGCCGATCCCTTGACTCTTGTTCCGCTTGGATAACATGATTAGGATCATATGGCTCTTGGTTTGATGGATATGAACATGGTGTATATGGAGGTGGTGGTTCTTGGAAGTAATTGGGTTGGAATTGGGGTGGCTTTATGTATGGTTCATATGGCTCATAGGGTGGTTGGTATGGTGGATAAGGGTTAGGGTCATATGAAGGTGTTTGGTAGTAGGTGGCTTGTGAGTATGGTGGTTCAAAGCTATGTTGAGGAGGGGATTCATCGGTATATTGTGGTGGGTGTTGATTGTCACAAAAAGGTCCACCATAACCATTCTCTTGGTAAGCATCATAGAATGGTTGTTGGTAATACCTTGGAGGTGGTTGTTGCCAAGAGGGTTGATCAAATCCTTGTGGTTTCTCCCATCTTTGATTGTCCCATCCTTGATCCAAGCTCTCATTGTAATCTTCTCTTCCTATAACATGATTGTAATCAAACTCATAGCCAAAGGGGTGAGAATTCATAGTAGCAAGAGAAACAAAAACTAATAAAAATTAATGAAAATAAACTCCTAAAACTAGAAACACTAACAAAGAAACGAAAAAGCAAAATTATTCACAATATTCACAATAACCAATAATAAAAGGCACACGTTTGCAATTCCCCGGCAACGGTGCCATTTTGATGAACGGATTTTTGACGGCTTAGAATTTCACAAATAAATTCTCGTTACTAGTATAGTTTCTAAACCAACAATAATCCTTTCATACAAAAATTTGGTTGTCACTAAAAATAAATAAATAAAAAAAATCCAAAAAAATAAAATAAATAAAAATAAAAAAATAAAAGGAAAAAAAGAAAAGAAAAAGAGCAAATAATAAAAGGGGACAAAATGCCTCCAAAGTAAATTGTGATAGCAATGCATATGTACTGTACTCAAAATCGGATGCATGAATATGTGGTAAACATAGTAAATGGGTAGTTAGATTTTATATTTTGATTACATGGATTGGCTTAAGTTAGGTGGAAAGTTTAAGTTAATTAAGGATTCAGATTTTAGTCCACTTGGCTAAATACAATCCTACCTTGACCCTAACCCCATTACAACCCTTGAAAGACCTCTTGATATGTGTATTTGTGCATCAAATTATTTGTTGATTGGTTGAATAAAATCAAGCCTTAGAAAGCAAGGTTAGTAGAGAATTGAGAGAATCGAACCTTAAACACATGAGTGATTAGAGTGTATACACTTCCAGTGAAGGTTCGATGCTCGATTCTTTGTTCCCGGCTTTGATGAGCTATTTTCTTCTGCAAGTTTACTTGTACTTTATTTTATGATTTGAATTAGTGAAATCCAGTTCATATTTGTTCTTAAAAGATTTATTTACTTTTAACAAAGTAGGTAGAAGCATTTCACATTTAGTTGCATTCATATAGATAGGTTGCATTTCATACATTCCATCATTCCTCTTCACTCTTTTGGTTCTCCTGAACTTAGCATGAGGACATGCTAATGTTTAAGTGTGGGGAGATTTGATGCACCACCATTTCATGGTACATTTTGTACTTAATTGAGTGGATTTTATCCACTAAACTCACTTATTCATATAATTCGCATGTTTTACATTTTCCTTCTTAATTCTGTGCTATGATTGAAAACATGCTTCTTTGGCCTTAGATTACTAATTTTAATTCTCTCTTATTACCATTCGATACTGTGATATGTGTGTTAAGTGTTTCCAGACTTTATAGGAGAGGAATGGCTTAGAGGATGGAAAGGAAGAATGCAAAAGTGGAAGAAATACAAGAAATTGAAGGAATTGCTAAGCTGTCCTCTTCGTACTAAATCGATCATAACTTGAGCTACAGAGGTCCAAATGAGGCGGTTCTAGTTGCGTTGGAAAGCTAACATCTGGGGCTTCGAAAGGATATACAATTTGCCATAGTAGCCATGCAGTTAGGTGATGCGCACGCGTGCATCATGTGTACGTGTGACCTTGCGAAAGTTCAATCAATGCGTATGCATGGACGACGCATACGCATGACAGAGCCACGTGCTGGACGTATCAGAAATTGCTGGGAGCAATTTTTGGGCTGTTTTTGGCCTAGTTTCAAGCCCGAAAATGCAGAATAGAAGCTACAGAGTGGGGGATTCATTCCACAACTTTCATTCACATAATTTTTAGGGTTTTAGATGTAGTTTCTAGAGAGAGAGGCTCTCTCCTCTCTCTAGGTTTTAGGATTTTTAGGTTTATTTCTTCTCAATTTCAGGTTCAATGTTCCTTTAATTTAGTTTCTTTTCTACTTTTATTTGTTCTAGTATTTTAGTTTATCTATTTCTCTTGTTGACCTCTTTATGTTGCTATTTTAGTTTATGAACTCCATGTTAGATTTGATTTGATATTTAATGCAATTTGAGGTATTTCATGTTTATTGCTTCTTGCTTTAATTGTTATCATTGATGCTTGCAACTGTTGGTTTTAGATTTTACATTCCCTATTACTTTTCTATGTTTTTGTTTTATTCCTTCCAAGTGTTTGATAAAATACTTGGTTGGATTCTAAATTAGCTTTTTTATGTCCTTTTGGCTTTGGTAGAGTAATTGGAGACTCTTGAGTTTTCAAACTCCTTTGTGATTGATAATTGAAAGTTGCTGGTTAATTTGGACCCTCTAAAGCTAGTCTTTCCTTAGGAGTTGACTAGGACTTTTGGAATCAAATTGATTTGTCCACTTGACTTTCCTTCATAGTTAGAGGTTAACTAAGTGTGAGCAATGAACAATTTTCATCACAATTGATAAGGATAACTAGGATAGGACGTCTAGTTCTCATATCTTGCCAAGAGCTTTTCTAGTTATTAATTTAATTTCTTATCATTTTATTTCCTTATTCCTTATTTCAAAAACCCAAAAAGATATTATTTCATAACCAATAATAAATACACCTCCCTGCAATTCCTTGAGAGACCACCCGAAGTTTAAATACTTCGGTTTATTTTTATTTGGTTTGCTTTAGTGACAAACAATTTTTTGTATGAAAGGATTCTTTGTTGGTTTAGAAACTATACTAGCAACGAGGATTTATTGTGAATTCTTTACTAGCAAAAATCCTCTCATCAGACATCCTTTAACGCCCAAAAGAATAGAGGGACTAGCGTTTAACGCAAGTGAGGGTGGACAGCAAGGGCGTTCAACGCCCAAAGAGCTCACAGAGCTGGCATTAAACGCCAGCCAAAACACACCCTTTGAGTGCTTAAATCCCACTCAAGAACCCTCTATCTCAGAACCAAAGGAAACCATGAAAACCATGGAGGTTCCTTTGAATGCACTTCTGCAGTGTATGAGTTCTGATGACTACTCATCCTTTGATGATGATGAAGACACTAGGGAAGAGCAAGTTGCTCGGTACCTAGGAGCTCTTATGAAGCTGAATGCCAAGTTATTTGGTACAAGGCCATTAGAGGAAGAACCTTCACTACTTACCAAACAACTCCATGCTTTGGTTCAGCAGAGGCTACCTCAGAAGCTTCCAGATCCTGGACGCTTTTTGAATCCTTGCACCATAGGCACCATGACCTTTGTAAAGGCTCTGTGTGACCTAGGTTCAAGCATCAACCTCATGCCACTCTCTGTAATAGAGAAACTTGGTATCATTGAGGTGAATTCTGCAAACATCTCATTAGAGATGGCAGACAAGACAATGAAGAAGCCATATGGCTTAGTAGAGGATGTCTTGGTAAAAGTTAAAAAACACTACATCCTTGCAAACTTCATTTTCTTGGACATAGGAGAGGATGAAGATGACTCTGTCATCCTTGGAAGACTTTTCCTAGGGGAGGACCACATCTTGTTCAAGATGCCTTATCCCAATTCTCCCTCTAAAAGAGAGATAATTGTGCAACACCTAGTGTTCCAACCCTCTCTTTCTATGAGGAGCTTTACAGAGCCCCCAGACACCAATTCTAAGTTTGGTGTTGGGCAGCCATCAACAAACTCTAAGCACAAAGGTACTAAAAAGAAAGTAACTAAAGGCTGGAGGGATAAGAAAGTCCCAAGTGAAGGCCTCTCACCTGGCATGAGAGTTGTCTTCACCAAGAAGCCAGCCTTACAACATACAATGAGTCGTATCCTGTCTCTAGAGCAAATTGAGCTCATTCATGAGAGAATAGGAAGGAAATTCACTTTAAGGGGCGAAAATCTGAGCCCATACTCACCTCCATAAGGAGCTAACCGTCAAGCTGATGACGTTAAAGAAGCGGTTGTTGGGAGGCAACCCAACGGTAATTAATTAATTATTTATTTCCTTTAATTTTCTTTTGTTTTTCTTTTAGGGTCATGATCATATGCAGCAGTCAGAACAGAGATAAAATTTCACAGTAGTGAAAACAGAACACTCTAGATTGAGTGTTAAAGTTGAACGCCAGCCAGGGAGCTCTGGCTAGCCGTCCAACACCCCTAATGGATAGCATTGCTAGCGTTGAACGCCAGCCAGGGAGCAGCCCCTGGGCGTTCAAACGCCAGTGCAGAGAAATAGGGAATCTTGAATTCCCTAGCCTCTCAGGACCAGTGGGTCCCACAGCATCTCTCACCTACCCAACTTATTCCCACCTACTTTTACACTTCCCTATACACACTTCCCTATAAACCCTAGCCCAGTCACATTCATACCACTTCCCCAAAACCATTATAACTCCCACCAACCCCCACCCACTTCAAAATCAAATTTCCCACCCAAAACCCCACCCATGGCCGAACTTAACCCCTTCCCACTCCTATAAATACCCATCTTCATAACCCTTCATACACACACCTCTCATATACTTACTACCCTACAAGGCCGAGCCCTCTTTCTCCCTCTATATCCTCCTATTTTTTTCTTCTTCTACTCCATTCTTCTTTTTTCTTTATTTATGCTCGAGGACGAGTGATGAACTGAATATTGATGGTTTAGAATTCACAATAAATTTTCGTTGCTAGTATAGTTTCTAAACCAAGCAATAATTCTTTCATACAAAAACTTGTTTGTCACTTAAGCAAACCCAATAAAATTTATAACTGAAGTATTCAAACATCGGGTCGTCTTCTCATGGAACTGCAGGGAGGTATGATTTATTATTGGTTATGGAAAAAGTATATTTTGTTTTGGGTTTTTAAAATAAGGAACAAGTAATTTAAATGACAAGAAAAATAAATTAATAATTAGAAAATCTCTTGGCAAGGTATGAGAACTGGGAATCCTATTCTAGTTATCCTTATCAGGTGTGATGAGAATTGGGTTTTTGCTCCCACTTAGTTAACCCTTACTAAATAAAGGTAAGTCAAGTGGACTAATTAACTTGATTCATCAGTCCTAGTCAACTCCTACGGAAAGACTAGCTTTAGAGGGATCCAAATCAATTAGCAATCCTAAATTCCAATCAACTGCTGAGTTTGACAACTCAAGTGTTACCAATTACTTAACCAAAGCCAAAAGGAGAAAATAAATCTACTTAAATAAAAAATGCCTTCAGATTGGAAGCAGCAGTAATATAAATAAAAGAAAGAAATCTTAAACATAAAATACTTCAATATGTATTAATTAAGAAAATCAATCCTAACATGGAGTTCATAAACCAAATTGAAAGGATAAATAACAATTAAAGTAATAGAATAAATAGAACTAGAAAATAAATTAAAGGAATATTGAACCTGTGATTGAAGAGAAGTAGCCTAATCATAATACGAATCCTAAATCCTAATCCTAATCCTAAGAGAGAGGAGAGAGCCTCTCTCTCTCTCTAAAACTACATCTAAAACCTAAAATTGTGAAATTATGAATGTTGTATGAATTGTTCTAAATGTCCTCCTTTGATTCCTCCATTCTCTGGCTTATATTCTGTGTTTCTGGCTTGGATTTGGGCCGAAAAAGGGTCCAGAAATCGCTGAGGGTGTTTTTTGCAGATTCCTGCACGTGGCGTCCATCATGCGTGCGCGTGGGTCACGCGTGCACGTCATCTGGGAGTTTTCCTTATCACGCGAATGCGTCGTTCACGCATCCACGTAATTTGTGTTCTGCTCAAGGCACGCGTCTGCGTTGTCCATGTGTGCGCGTCGCTACCATTTTGCGCTATCCGCGTCGTCCACGCGTGCGCGCCGCTACCTTTTCTTCAAAACTCTATTTTTGTGCTTTCCTTCCATTTTTGTATGTTTCCTCTCTGTCTTCTAAGCCATTCCTGCCCTATGAAGCCTGAAAATACTTAACACACAGATCACGGCATCGAATGATAATAAAGGATAATTAAAATTAATATTTTTAAAGTATAGGAAAACATGTTTTCACATATATTATAAAATAAGGAAGGGAAAGTAAAACCATGCAATTCATATGAATAAGTGGGTGAAGAATTGAATAAAACACTCAATTTGAGCACAAGAAGAATCATAAAATAGGGGTTTATCAGCGAGCAAAGTTTTAAGTTTGGTGTTGGAAAAGCATAGCTTTTTTCTTTCCATTACCATTCACGGCACTCAAGGTTGGAGACTCCTCTAGAAAGAGCAAAGGAAAAAGAGTAGCCACTCCCTTTGAATCTTGGAAGATGGAGAGATTCATCACCAAAGCTCATCAAGACCACTTCTATGAAGTAGTGGCAAAGAAGAAAGTGATCCCTAAGGTCCCTTTCGGACTCAAGAAGAATGAGTATTCGGAAATCCAAAGAGAGATCTGGAGAAGAGGTTGGGAAGTCCTAACCAATCCCATTCAAGATGTTGGGATTCTAATGGTGTAAGAGTTCTATGCTAATGCATGGGTTACTAAAAACTATGACACTAGTGTGAACCCAAAATCCAAGGAATTGGATCACCATGGTCCAAGGAAGAATCTTAGATTTCAGCCCGAAAAGTGTGAGGTTGGCGTTCAACTTGCCTCTAACACAAGGTGATCCTTATTCTTACACCAGGAGAGTCAACTTTGATCAGAGACTGCATCAAGTGCTCTCAGACATCTGTGTGGAAGGAGCACAGTAGAAAAGGGATTCCTAAGGCAAGCCCATTCAACTAAGAAGGGTTGACCTAAAGCCCATAGCTAGAGGATGGTTGGAATTCATCCAATGTTCCATCATCCCTACTAGCAACTGGTCAGAAGTGACTGTTGATAGAGCCATCATGATTCATTGCATCATGATTGGAAGTGAGGTAGAAGTACATGAGGTGATTCCTCAAGAACTGTACAAGATAGCTGAGAAGCCTTCCACTAATGCAAGGTTGGCATTCCCACACCTCATCTGTCATCTATGTAATTCAGTTGGAATTGTCATAGAAGGAGATATCTCTATTGGGAGGACAAGCCCATCACTAAGAAAAGGATGAAGCAAACTAGAGAGCATGCACAATAGCCTGTGCAACCACCTCAGCATGAGATCTCTGAGATGCCTCAAGGGATGTACTTTCCTCCTCAAAGCTATTGGGATCAATGGCAGACTTCTCTTGGAGAACTGAGCACTAACATGGAGCAATTAAGGGTGGAGCATCAAAAGCATTCCACCACCCTCAATGAAATAAGAGAATATCAAAGAGCCATAAGGGAAGAACAAAGGGCTATGAGGGAAGAACAACAAAGGCAAAAGAATGGTATTGAAGAGATCAAGCATCACATTGGATCCTCAAGGACGAGTACTAGCCACCACCATTAAAGGTGGATTCGTTCTCTTTTACTTCCTTTCCCTTAATTATTTTTCTGTTTTCTGTTATGTTTTGTCTGTTCTATTGTTCTTGTTGCATGATCATTTGCATTGAAGCCTTAAAGTTATAAAATGTTCCATATATCTCTCACCTTGCTTAAAATAAATTTATTCGAAAAGAATTGAGAGATGCATGAATTTCAAGTTTAGAATAAGAATAATTTAATTATATTGATGTGGTGGCATTGCTTTTGTTTTCTGAGTGTATGATTAAACAGTGCATATTTGAAGTTAGAATTTTAGAATGTTGGCTCTTGAAAGAATAAAGAAAAAGGAAAAGTATTATTGGTAATCTGAAAAATCAATAAAATTGATTCTTGAAGCAAGAAAAAAGCAGCAAAAAGAAAAAGAAAAAGCTTGCATGCAGAAAAAAAAAAAGTGGAGAAAAAATTAAATAGAAAAAAAAGAAAGAAAAAAGCAAGCAAAAAAAGCTAATAGGTCTTTAAACCAAAAGGCAAGAGAAAAAAGCCAATAACCCTTTAAACTAAAAGGCAAAGGGTAAAAGGATGTAAGGCTTTGAGCATCAGTGGATAGGAGGGCCTAAAAGAATAAAATCCTGGCCTAAGCGGCTTAACCAAACTGTCCCTAACCATGTGTTTGTGGCGTGAAGGTGTCAAGTGAAAAGTTTGAGACTGAGCGGTTAAAGTCGTGGTGCAAAGAAAAAAGAGTGTGCTTAAGAACTCTGGACACCTCTATCTGGGGACTCTAGCAAAGCTGAGTCACAATTTGAAAAGGTTCACGTAGTTAAAGTGTCGGTGGCATTATTGTATCCGGTGGTAATACTGGAAAACAAGGTGCTTAGGGTCACGGCCAAGACTCTGAAAGCTATGTTCAAGAATAAAAAAGAAATGAACTAGGAGAATCAATAATATCATCTAGATTCTAAGTTACTAAAGATGCCAATCATTCTAAGTTTCAATAGATAGTGAGATGCCAAAACTATTCAGAAGCAAAAAGCTACTAAGTCCCGCTCATCTAATTGTAACTGAGCTTCATTGGAAACTTAGAAATTTATTGTATATTAATTTTCTTTTTATCCTATTGTGTTTTTAGTTGCTTGGGGACAAGCAATAGTTTAGGTTTGGTGTTGTGATGAGCGGATATTTTATACGCTTTTTGGCATCATTTTCATATAGTTTTTAGTATGTTTTTTTTTTAGTTTTTATTATATTTTTATAGGTTTTAGTGTTAAATTCACATTTTTGGATTCTACTATGAGTTTTTGTGTTTTTGTACAATTTCAGGTATTTTCTGGCTAAAATTGAGGAGCTAGAGCAAAAGTCTGATTTAGAGACAGAGAAAGCACTGCAGATGTTGTCCGGATCTGACCTTCTTGCACTCGGAAGAGCTTTTCTCGAGCTACAGAAGTCCAAATGGAGCGCTCTCAATAGTTATGGAAAGCTGACTTCCAGAGATTTCCAGCAATGTATAATAGTCTATACTTTGCTTCTGATTACAAGGCCCAAAACTGGCGTCCAACGCCAGCTACCTGCCCCCTTCCAGGCGTCCAGCGCCCACAGAGCAAAGCCCAGCATCCAAACACCCAGAGAGGACCCCCTAGCCAGTGTTCAACATCCTAGGAGCCTTATAGCACGTGGATCTCATCAAAACTCAGCCCAAACACTCACTAAGTGGGCCCCAGAAATGGATTTTAGTACTAGAAAGACTGTTTTACCCTTACTAGTCATCTGTTTAGTATTTAAAGTGTATTTTACATTCTCCATAAGGGAGGACGCACATCATACACGTTTTACTATTGTATTTTCCTTTCAGTATGAGTTTCTAAACTTCCTAGGTTGAGGGAAGGAGCCCTACTGAGTCCTATGAATTAATAAAAGTATTACTATTTCTTCTTTGATCCGGCTTTGATTTATTTCTAAGATGTATACTCACTCTTCAACATGGTGAATAGGATGATCAGTGACAATCATCTCTATTCATCATACTAAGACGAACGTGTCTGACAAACACCTGCGTCTACTTGGGTTCGTGTGAATACGTGACTAGAAAGCACGAGCCAACAACTATGTTTATACATCTCTCAGACGACTAATCTACGACTTCGTTGGGGACTTCTCGAGAGACTATTTTAGCAGATTTTCGGGGAGATTAGGGTCTCCATGGTATAGGCTAGAATCTAAAGAAGCAACATTCTCTGATCCGGAAAATTTGACATTGTCTGTGGCGTTTTGAATAGGATCACCAGGAGAATGAACTGCTAGAGCTTCACCCTTCATCAGATTAGATGACCACGGCCAACGGCGTTCAATCTGTAGCAGAGGAGATCAATGACCACAGCCCATGGTGTTGATCACATACAGCCTGCCATAGAAGAGATCACTCACAAGTAGAGAAGACAGTAATACCAGAGTTAATTCAGAAAGGCAACACAACAATCCATTATCAAATACAAATTATAAATAGTTTCCCCTTATCATCAAAACACAACTCCTTCTGATCGCCTGACTAAGACCTGCAAGATAACCATTGCTTGCTTTAAACCACAATCTTCGTGGGATTGACCCTGACTCGCTCAGGTATTACTTGGACGACCCAGTGCACTTGCTGGTACAGCTGTACGAAGGTGTAGGGATTCGTGTACCACTCACTAGAATATGAAATCACAGAATCTTGATTGTTCCTTGACAGGGAAATATGTGCTTGTAAAATTGCAACTGTGCCTGCATTAGCCAGACTTATCCATATATCACGATTTTCACCTTGCTATAAAATGATGGCACCATCACCTCCAACAACACGTGATATTAGCAATGGAAGTGGTGGAACTACAGAAATATTTGGAACTGTTACATTCTTCAACTTTGGAGATCCACCAGATCGGAAAGGGTTAGAAAGGACAAGCCCTTGGGTGGCCCCAAGAAGCAGATTGTCAACCTCTTTAGAAAGATGCTAAGTAATAACACCAAAACAATGAACAATGCACCCAGGAATTGTAACCAGCCCCACTGATGTTGGAATGCCTGATAGGGTGATCACTTTCGATGAATTTGGCAAGAGTTTTACACTCATGGAAAAGCATCTAAGTTTCCTGAATGAACATATAGGTATATCAACCCTTAAATCAAAGCCACATGGGTTTGCCAATTCCACCATGACTTGGATGGGCTCTCCAACAACCCAAATAAGTTCTTGCTTCTTGACATTGATTGGATCTCCTTTATTGAAGGGTGTATAAATGAATAGATCTGAAGGAGCAGAACCTGCCCACCAGTCTGGTCTAGATGGATTCCATTTTACAGTGTCCATTTGTATTGGGAGGAGCGGAACAGAACGTAACCTGAAAACAATTAGTAATCAAACTGTTACCCTTTGTCCACTTGTATTGAATAGTCATGACGTAAATTGTCAAACTGGAAATTAAATCTTTAACCAAGTAAACACCTTATAAAAGGTAAATATAAATTTACGAAGTGCTAATAGAAATGTTGATCTAACTTATGAAAGTCAAAAGCCAAAAATAAAAATTTACAAGGACTTGGAAACAATACATATTTTTTATTGAAGAATACCAAGGTTAATTAATTTTACATTCATAATGCACCGACAAAGCACCTCCTACAAAAAAATAAAAATAAAATTGGAAACAGAAAAAAAGTGCAAACAAGATAATAAATAATTAAACAAATAAACAAAGTGCATGCCATGGTAAAAAGATGAAGATTCACTCTCATAGATATATAGATAGCTATCAAGGAGAATGTGCCATTTTATTTTTATTAATTTTTTAAAAATAAATTTATACACTCCTCTTTATTCTCTTCACTCAAAAAACTCTTCATCATAGAATTATCCAATAAATAAACCTCAAAGTCTGTAGCTCCACCAAAACAGAAATAATAAATAAAACAAAACATCCCACTATATGTTCACTCTTGGGTCAGAAGAATCACAACGTCAGTCCTTCAACCACTGAGAACTATCGTCCTTGTGGTTATCAGGGCAACATCTCAGTTACGAAAAAAAAATAACAGTCGTCGACCAAGAACTTACTTCTCAAATCTTAAAACCTTCCAAAACTGAAAAAATTCAGCAAGGAATCAATCCTAGTGGATTATAGCAACAAAGGTAACTATGTCACTTGCGCTATGTAATACTAAAAAAATCAAAACGGTGAATTGATACCAATAATAAAAATATTTCCAAAACTAAACAATTCATCAGGACTCAATCCCTCAAAATTGAACATATTAAGGCAGTAAGGCAGTTTTATGTTTTAACGCTTAGAAAAACAGAATCAGAATCAGTTCATTTGATGCTAAATCTTTGGAAAGACTAAAAATCTCATTGGATCATGGTGGCAAGTAAGCTCAGCTAGAATTGGAAGCACACCGGAGAATAAAATGAGAGAGGGAAAGAGAATCACCTGGGAATTGTTGGGGCAGAAGGCGAAGCATCGATGCACAAATGAAGGAGAGTAGGACCTACAAGATGTGTTGAATTGATCAATGACTAAGTCAAGATCAGGGGAGGAAGGGCAATGGCAGAGTCCGACGAGGAAGGGAGAGGGTGAAGAACTGAGGATAGACTGCTGCTGTCTGGTAGAGATTAGAGGTGAGGTTGCTCTTTATCAGTAGATTGGTATACAAAGAAGAGGAACAATTTTTTAGATATATTTTTCTTTTTGGTATGAAGGGGTAGGAGGGATTAGATTAGGGTTCATGATAAACAAATTAATTGTTTAGTGTATATGAATAATGAAATGTATTTTCGTTTTGATTTTTATATTGATTTA
This sequence comes from Arachis hypogaea, assembly GCF_003086295.3. Lineage (NCBI taxonomy): Eukaryota > Viridiplantae > Streptophyta > Magnoliopsida > Fabales > Fabaceae > Arachis > Arachis hypogaea. The sequence goes on along the minus strand of NC_092048.1, from coordinate 79,921,769 downwards.
GATTTAAAATTGAAAAACTAAAGTTAATTGAATTTTGATTAAATTAAAGAATTAGGGTTGTTCTTGTCCAATACAAAAAAATGATATTTATGTCTTTTTGTAAAAATTAAATAAATTTTATTTTTATTTTTATTAAAGCATAAGGGTGATTTAGTAAAATCATTGATATAATATATATTTTAAAAAAATAATTATTAATATAAAAAACATAATTCACATGTCGTGTTTTAATTTGTCCATATTTTTATTGTACTAGTACGTATAAATTTATGATCGTACCGAAACAAACACCATATATCTAACGTCAAAATTAAAATATTGACACCAATTGTTCAATCAATTTAATAGAAATATTCTATTTGTCCATAATTAAGGAAAAAAATAATAACCAACTATAGAAGATAAAACGAATATTTCTCGGTTAAGTGGGTCATATGATTCGTGTTAATGTTTAACTTATAGTTATTTTCACCCTAGCAAACCGTGTTTTCTGTTCTAAAAAATAAAAAGTGAAGATATTAAACAGTGGTTCTATACTTCTATGTGCACCTGCATATAGGGACCATTCGCCAAGGTCGGTTAGATAAGAAAACGGTGAGAAAAGACCAACCAGTACCGGTGCCTCATAATCCCCACCCAAATTGTATATTGCTTTAATTAATTAATTATATTATTTTGGCAATAGCAATCTCATAATTTTTCTCATTCTTAGTGTAGGAATTGTTGAATTCACATAACTTTGGTACCATTGAAAATTCTAAATTGTCTATGTGATTCTGTCACATGAATTTAAAACCATGATGGCAAGGAACTTCTTATTTCTCTCTATAAATATGCTCTTATTCATACTCACCCCTTTCATCCCTTGACTCAATCACTTCTATTCCCACCATTAAGTTGAGACTCTTTCTTTTTTCCTCTTTTCTCTTCTTCTTCGTTTATGGACAATAATATAAGTTAAATTCCTTGTTTGTTGTTTATAAAAATAAACATAAACACTATGGAAGGAGGAGTGCCAGAAGCCGATGTCTTTGCTTTCAGAGAGTGTTTGGCACTTTCATGGAAGAATCCTTATGTTCTTCGTCTTGCTTTCTCTGCTGGAATTGGTGGCCTTCTCTTTGGCTACGACACAGGTATTACATTTATAATATTAGAGGTGATGATTGTTTGTGTGAAATTGTCTTCGTGCGAAAATAATAAATCAAATTTATTAGATAATTTGATATATTTGATAAAGTTATCGTTTAACAATTTTTATTTTATCATCTTAAAATAATTAACAAAATATTTTTATAAATTTACTATTTTAAGATTTTTAAAATGTAAAGATATTAAAAAATATTACGTGTATATAAAAATTATTAAATCAGTAACTATATATTTATATTATTTTATTTATTTTTTATGTATATTTTTACATTTCACCATGTATTTGATTACTGGGACAATTTGACGATTGATTTTCCCATTTTTTTTTCTTCCCCTGTTTTTCTCTGCTTTTTTTTTTTTTTTTTTTTTGTATTTTATGTCTCTGTTTTATAGTGCTTATTAAGAAGCATCAAATCTGAAGTTTTGATATTGACAATTGATGTGTGCTATGTGCAGGAGTAATATCCGGGGCTCTTTTATATATTAGGGATGATTTCAAAGCTGTGGATAGAGAGACATGGCTCCAGGTAAGAGATTATACAAGAAAGTCGAACGCTGGAATTAAATTTAAATAAGGTATGTATAAATTTAACTACTAAATTGTGACTTTAATTATATAAAAAAAATGATTTCTTTTCTTTGTAAGTTGTGCCAATTGAATTTGATTTTTTTAATCATATACACTGTAGTTACGTACATACTTTTATTGTTTTATGGAAAGTGGAATTAAATCCTATATAATTAACAAAAAAAAGGCTGCAGATGGCAAAATGTTCAGGTAACTTTAATTTCTTTTTTTTTTTTAGTTAAATTAGTTTCTTTATACTTACAAAATCTTTTTTTTCTGAAAAAAAAAATTGATTTTGCTCTATTAAGAATTTATTTGCTTTGGTTCTATATGTTAATTTCTTCTTTTAAATATTGAACTAACAAACAAAAATGTTGATGTGACAAAATATTATAGTTAAGAATATAAACAATCAAAGATAAATAAACAACTTCCAATTTTTAAATTTAATTTTGGCCGACTCAAATAAGAAGTTATAAAAACAATAGATACTAGATAGACTGTATTCTTATAGTGGAAAAACGTGTTTCTTATATTTAAAAATTTTACACCTACATGAGCAGTTTAGTGAATATTGGATTTGGCGTTGTTCGAAAATTTTGAGGGTGTTGCCAGCCCTCTTATGGTCCTAAATTGTGAACCACAGCAGAAATGATTGGCCACAATATTTTCAATACTCCTACTCTAACTCTCAATCACAAATGAATCATGAATGAATAGGAGAGACATAGTTATATATGACAACTGTAAGATTGTACTTTTGAATTATAATTTATTTATTATTATTTATCTGCTCATGAGGAAATATGGTTAAAATTTTTCATAAATGAATTTTATGTGTAAACTTTGATATGAATTTAATTATTTTTATATATATTTAAATTAAATGTTTTGGTTTTTTTCATGCTCTTTTCAACTACTGATATTAATTTTTTTTAAGAAATAAAAATAAATTATTTTTATTTATAAAAATTTAGAATATTAATAAATTTATCCATGAATAAATAAAAACTAATTTTGTATCCATAAAATAAAAATTACTATTTTATCTATAAAAATTAAAAAAATTAAAAAATCTACCGTTAATAAAATTAACGTTTAAGTACTTTTGTTGTAGCAAAACTATTTTTTGAAGATATGTAGTTAAATTTATTTTCATTCTAAAGTTTTATGGACTCATAAATTAAAGGACTAAATTCTGTTATATTTCACAAAATTGATTAATAACACTTTCTCTTATCTTATGCTGAATTCGAAGTACAAGTAGTGTTTGGTTCCCAAAGCTTGTCACTGAGAGAACATAATTGATTAATAACCGCTACTTATGGAAAACTAATAAATCTCACTATAACAACACTAATAAGTATTACACAATGAGAGTTAATTAATGAAACAATTTCATGTTGATAAAACAGGAAGCCATAGTGAGCATGGCACTAGCCGGAGCAATAATAGGAGCCTCTGTTGGAGGATGGATCAACGATCGATTTGGAAGAAGAAAAGCAATAATTCTTGCCGATACACTCTTCTTCATTGGATCAGTTATCATGGCTGCTGCAACAAATCCTGCAATTCTCATCGTGGGTCGAGTTTTCGTTGGACTCGGCGTTGGAATGGCGTCGATGGCGTCCCCATTGTACATCTCGGAAGCTTCTCCGACCAGAGTTCGCGGTGCTCTGGTTAGTCTCAATGGATTCCTCATCACTGGTGGACAGTTTCTGTCCTATCTCATCAACTTGGCTTTCACAAATGTAAGATGACGGTGTTACCCTTGAGCTTAATTATTTTGATGAATACTATGACAAAAATTAAAGTAGCAGATTACTGACTTGTTGGTTCAATCACGGATGAATAATCACTAGTCCAACCATTTGTTTTAAATTTAGTTAGATACATATGGAAAAAACAAATTCAACTTTTATTTATTAAGAGGAGATTATTATAACAAAATTGTTTTCCATAATGTGTCAAAAAAAATAATGTAAATATAATTTTATAGATAAATGTTATGAATTTAAATTTGATATCCTAATAGTATAAGTCATTCAATTATATCAAAAGTTATTAATAGTTTAATGATTAAAAATATATATCGAAACTTAATTCCCGGTCAGACCCTAATACTACTCACTTTGGTCCGTGGTTACTACTTATTCGGACAATTCTTAATTGTAATTGTTTATTTTGACATAAATTTTATGTTTGACATGCATTCCGTTATACCAACGGTTCACTCATATTCTGCTGCATGATTGCCATGCTTCTATCTGCAGTTAATCACATTATCTAGATTTTATTAGTACAAAGTTTTGTTCTTACAAATTAGATTTTTGATTTTGATGTCAATTTGTTCAGGCACCAGGAACATGGAGGTGGATGTTAGGAGTGGCTGCACTGCCGGCATTAATACAAATAGTTTTGATGACTATGCTCCCAGAATCACCTCGTTGGTTATTCAGAAAGGTTTCCATCTTACGTAACTAACATTTTTAAAAATTGTCAATACAATTTTTAGTAAGTTCTATAAAAATATTTTGTACATATTAAAAATTAGTTATTATATAATTGTGTATAAATATATTATTTCTGTATAAATACATGTGTAGTTTAACTTATTTTTAATGTATATTATACACTGATAGCTTATTTTAATAGTTGATTTTAGTGTATACCTAACATAATTAAAATTTTAATTATTATTTTCAGTATATAATTTTTACTCTGAAGAAAAAAATATTAACAGTGAACAAAAATACAAACAAATATGTACTTTTATTTCCTTTCTTTACAAAATTTTAAAATATTTATGTTGTAAACAGGAAAGAGAAGAAGAAGCGAAAACAATTTTAAGAAGAATTTACCCTCCAGAGGATGTTGAAAATGAAATCAACACACTTAAGGAGTCAGTGGAGATGGAAATCAAGGAAGCTTCAAACTCAGATAAGGTGAGCATAACAAAAATGCTGAAAACAAAAACAGTTAGAAGAGGCTTATATGCAGGAATGGGCCTCCAAATCTTCCAACAATTCGTTGGCATCAACACAGTTATGTACTACTGCCCCACAATCGTGCAACTAGCTGGATTTGCATCAAACAGAGTAGCACTCCTTCTTTCTCTTGTAACTGCTGGTCTCAATGCAATTGGTTCAATTATGAGCATTTACTTCATTGACAAGACTGGCAGGAGGAAGCTTCTTTTGTTCAGCTTGTCCGGCGTTGTGGTGTCCCTTGTTGTCTTGACTGTTGTGTTCCATGAGACCACCACTCACTCGCCGATGGTTAGCCCCGCCGACACGGCGCTATTTAACAATGCTACTTGCCCTGCTTTTAACGCTACTTTGGATTCTGTCGGATCTGCTGGTGGATGGGATTGTATGAAGTGCCTTAAGGCTTCTCCAAGTTGCCGATTCTGTGCTTCTGGATCTAATAAGGTAACTTTTTGAATCTATGCATGATGCACTAGTACTTCAGTTTTGCTCAGCTATATATTCATCAAAAACTTCTACATTAGGCTTCTTTTCTTATTATTGCTTAGAACAAAAAGAGATAATTATATTATTTGTTTCTTATATATCTATTTTTTTTGTCTATTATTTGGAACAATATATTATATCAGAAATATTTTACAACAATTAATGAATGTTAAATAAGATAAATTTTAGCTGGTTTTGTTGTCCCCCAACATTACCGATATTATATTTATGATGGTGGTTGTTGTCATCAGCATTATTATATCATCCTTTATCATATATTATGTTTGTTTGGACATGGTTTGTTTAGTAATAAGAAAAAGATTTTTTTATTAATAAATAAGATTTTTTTAATTTAAGTATATTTAGTAAATTTTTTCAAATAAAAATACATTCACTAAAAGAATAAAAAATATTTATTTTTAAAAAAAGATTACAATTTTTGTCCTTTTTTCAAAGATTTTTTTCCTAAAAAAAAATTCTAGCATAATGATGAAAAAATCTTTTTGTATTATTTTATTTAAAAATAATTGAAAATAAAAAATTATTTTTATATAAAATATCCACCCATCAAATTATCTTTTTCTTAAAAAATCTTTTAAAGAAATCAATTAAAAAAAATCTTTGTTAAAAACTTGCCAAACAAATTTTTAAGTTTAGCAGCACCTAGGTACCCGTTAAGAAAATTGGTATTCATATTTGTGTCGTAAGTTTGTAACACGAACTTGGAATTTTAATGCAGCTCTTACCTGGAGCATGTTTGATCTCAAGCGACACAACAGAAAAGCAATGTGAAAATAATGAGAGATTATGGTACACAAGGGGGTGCCCAAGCAAATACGGTTTTCTTGCACTAATAGGCCTTGCACTTTACATAATTTTCTTCTCACCAGGAATGGGAACTGTTCCATGGGTTGTGAACTCTGAAATCTACCCTTTGAGGTACAGAGGGATATGTGGTGGAATGGCATCAACTTCAAATTGGGTTTCTAATCTAATTGTTGCTCAGTCCTTTCTGTCACTCACAGATGCTATTGGCACTTCTTGCACTTTCATGATCTTTATATTTATCACCACTGCTGCCATTGTGTTTGTTTTGATCTTTGTTCCGGAAACTAAAGGGCTTCCCATTGAGGCTGTGGAGAAGATGCTTGACAGAAGGACTTTGAACTTCAAGTTTTGGCAGGGGAATCATGATGATGGTGATGATGAAGTAATGAAACAAAAGACTCAGTCAGTTTGAGTTAGTTATGTGTTGTGTAATGTCGTCATGAAACTAATAACAGAAAGATATAACATGTTTAATTAGCATTATAGAATTATTATGATTATGATTATGGTCAAATCTTATATATGTAGAGATTTCAAATAAATAATTAGTGCTATGTATATATTAGAATTTGGTGTACGGTAAATTTTTATTTAGAGTATGGATAGAAAGACAATAATATAAAATTATCTTATTTATTTGAACAATTATTACTATATATTTATTATATTTTTTTTTTTGGTGACTATATATTTATTATATTTAATATTATGCATTTATTTTAGTAGTAATTAATAAGTGCAAATAAAAAGTCCAAAAAGACAAGTTATCACAACCTTTGGTTTCAAATATTTCATGGTACAAATCATTTCTTTTTCTTCTTTTATAAAGTTAATGATTAAGATCTTTTTGTCGTACAAAAACTAAACTTCTTAAAACATAAAAAATAATGTCTCTTGGTATAAAGAATATTAATTTAAAGAAAACACTAAAGCAGAAGAAAAAAAAATTAACTTAGACAATATATTATAAGAGTTCAGATTGAACAAATCCATTTCAGGCATGAAGCAAATATAAAGCCATTTTGGCTCAACATTTTTAGATCACTTATTAAAGAGTAAAGTAGACTCAATTCAATCCTTTTTCATCTTTTCAATGGGTAAGATGATTTTTGTCACATAAATGGTACACTTGAAGTTTTGTCTCTGTTTATTGTGAGATGGCGTGGTCATTTCTTGATCTTCAATGTGAAATGTCAACAAAAGTTAACTACGTGACACATTATTGTGATGACCCTATCGTTAAGTATTATGTTAGTAGGTGAAAAATAGATAAAAAGTCGATTTGCCCCTTCTTCAAAATTTTCTACCTTCACCCTTAACCCTTATTGATAGTATTGCAGTAAAATGTAAGATACTCGATTTACAGAACAGTATAGAACAAATGAACGAGATCCATTAGTGAGTTATATGGTATGGAGGAATAAAATCAGACAAAATATTCCATCGTAAAATTAACAATTGCCATAACATTCTACCCATGGGGAGATCTTCATATAATTCATTAGTGACTGAATAGAGAAAATATGAATAGTCTCCGTATGTTCTTTACTCGTGGGACCTGTCTTGAAAAAAATCATTTTGTCATGACTTTCTTGTATAAAATGAAAGGTTCCTGATGAGTTAGAAAAGGGGTTTGAATTTATTGCCTTTTTTAAATTTATCAATAAAATCTTAAAATTAAAACTTATAACTTAGTTTCTGTTTGATGTGCATAATGAATTATGAAGGAGACAATTTTATTTTGTCTTATAAATCGTGAAAAATATAATTAGAGCAGAGAAAAAGACGATACAATCATGTATCCTAATTTAGTTGCCTAGTGCAATACAATTTACATCTAGTTTTCACTATAATGTTGGTAAAATTTTCACTATCTATTCAAGTATTACATGCACCAATCTCAAGGACTCAACATAATCTTATCAGAGACACATCAAGTTTCAACATAAACTTGACTTGGCTATGTAACTACCTAGACTCGACACACTGAGTGCTTACCCAACTTAGTGTAACGTCCTGGGTTCTGCGTTAGAGTCGTGTATGCGAGTTTTACGTTTTATTCATATAACATCTATGATAAGCTTTTTTCCGCGATCTTTAAATAAAATGAATAATAATGTAATATTAATATTATGTTATTATTTAATCTTATTTAACAAAGGACGGTCACTTGATTTTGGACACGGAAAATTGAAAAAAACAGCTCGACTTTACTAATGTTATTTACATTAATAATTTATTCAATCTTATTCTAATTAAATACCACCACTTGAGACAATTATCTGAGTTTTACCATGTCCAATTACCTTAATTACCTTTCAAGATATTTAAAAATTTAACTTCGCTAATTCAACAGATAAAAAACGCGACACGCAGTGCTTAATGCGCTACATGTCGCAACGCATGCCTTCCCACCTAATTAAGTGTCATTAGTCACTAATTACACATTATATATAAGCACAAATATTCTCTCTTTCTCTCTCCTCTAGTTTAGCTGTGATATGCATGGAGGATTTTTGTTAAATTTCGGACTTTCTGAGCTTGATTTATTGAGATCCGTGACTCCCACAAAAATTCTGATCCGATAGAAGTGACCGTATCTTCATCCTCTACGCGATGACGTGTGTTTTGTTTGGTGGAATCGTGAAGTGAAATTGTAAGACCCCAAATTTTCAAAAATTAAATAATAAATTTATTTATGATTTATTATATTTAATTAAGATTATTTTTTTAAGAAATTTTATATATAAATTAAACAATGTCTTATTTATGATCTAAAGCTTTAGTAATTGAATAATAATAATAATAATAATAATAATAATAATAATAATAATAATAATAATAATAATAATAATAATAATAATAATAATAAGAAGGAATCTATATGCTTTAAGTTGAATAATTAGATTTTTGTCTTTATTTTATGATTATAAAGAAAATTAATTTTTATTATCTCTAATAATTGAATTAGAGTATTTATTTAAAAATAAATTTTAAGTTGATAATTAAATAGTACTTTTATGGATATTATTATTGAATTAAGGTTGATTTTTAACTACTCTATTATTCCTAATTTTATTAAAATTACCTAAACTACCTAAAAACTTCCAAATTGAACCCAGTAACCCTGACCTAATCTAGCCACTGCCATTCACCGCCACACTTCCCCTTTTTACCATCTGTAGCCAAATCCCCATTTTTCTCTCCTCATGTATACAACACAACACACACGGTTATACCCATGGAGAAAAGAAAGAAAAGGAAGAATGGAAGAAAAGCTGCGCCACGAGAGAGAAGAAAAATCTGCCAGACGCCGTCGAACCCACGCTGCTGCTGCCGTCGCACAAACCAGAGGAGAAGGGGAGGCATCGTGTTGCGTATGAGAGGGAGGCCGAAGCAGGTCGCGCAAAGGAAGGGACATGCACCACCATTGAGCTGCTGTGCACCGCCAGGTTCGTTGCCGTCAATGTTCATTCTAGCCGCCACTGTCGTCGTTGGAGTCACCCAGAAGGGGAGCCCGATGCGAGAGGAACAACGCGCAAGGGATGAGAGGATATTTTATACACTTTTTGTCATTGTTTTCATATAGTTTTTAGGATGTTTTGTTTAGTTTTTATTAAGTTTTTATAGGTTTTAGTGTCAAATTCACATTTTTGGATTATACTATGAGTTTGTGTATTTTTGTGCAATTTTAAGCAATTTCTGGCTGATATTAACGAGCTGAAGCAAAAGTCTGATTCAGAGACAGAGAAAGCACTGCAGATGTTGTCTGGATCTGACCTCCTTGCATTCGGAAGAGCTTTTCTGGAGTTACAGAAGTCTAAATGGAGCGTTCTCAACGGCTATAGAAATCTGACTTAGAGAGCTTTCCAGCAACGTATAATAGTCTATACTTTGCTTCAGATTACAAGGCCTAAAACTAGCATCCAATGCCAGCCTCCTGCCCCATTTCAGGCGTCCAGCGCCCAAGGAGAAGAGACCAGCGTCCAAACGCCCAAAGAGGACCCCTAGCCAGTGTTCATCGCCTTGAAGGCCTCATAGCACGTGGATCTCATCAAAGCGCAGCCCAAACACTCACCAAGTGGGCTCCAGAAGTAGATTTTAGCACTAAAAAGACTGTTTTACCCTTACTAGTCATTTTTTAGTATTTAACGGATTAGATTTATGTATTCAAGGAATTTTTACCATCTTCACCCATCATTTACCATAATTTCGTTTTTCACATTGTATTTTCTATCAGTAAGAGTTTCTAATCCTCCTAGGTTGAGGGGAGGAGCCCGCTGAGTTTTATGGATTAATAAATGTATTACTGTTTCTCTTTAATCTGTGTTTGATCAATTCTAAGATGTATATTCGTTCTTCAACAATATGAATGCATTGAACTGGCTGATGGCGAAAAATTGCATTCGCTCAAACTAACCGGCAAGTATACCGGGTCGCATCAAGTAGTAAAACTCACAAGAGTGAGGTCGATCCCACAAGGATTGATGGATCAAACAACTTTAGTGAAGTGATATGTCTAGTTAGGCGAAATATTGAAAGAGTTGGCAAAAATTGACTAACAGAATGTAAATTGCAGGGAACGTAAATTGCTGAATGTAAATTGACAGAAACTTAAATGGCAAGAAACTTAAATTGCATGAAGAGTAAATTGCTGGAAATGTAAATGGAAATTGGGTACTGGAGAATTAAAGGAAACAGTAAATTAAGAGCAATAAAATGAGACATCAAGGCAATCAAAGTGAGAAATAACAAAAAAAGGACTCATTAGGGATTGGAGATATCATAATACACAATGAATCAAATGGGTCTCAACTTCCTTCTCAATCATATCTGTAGATCTATGGCAGATTAAAATTGATTGGGTCCCAATTCCTTGGCAACCCAATCTCTCTAGTCATAATCAATCTTGCCAATTCCTTGATCTAATTATCATGAGAAGAGGTTAAGTATGTTCTCTCATCCATAAGCCACACAAACTCTCAGGATCTCAATTCCTCCCGAATGGTGTTGATCAAGAGAGCTGTGAGAGATAGAGCTTCAGTTCTAATTTCCATGATTCCCCTTCCGAGGCTCACATGGAAATTCAATGGATCCAAACTCTCTTCCGGAGTGAATGGATCAAATCAAAACAGAAGTTATCTCTAGCTACCGAAGTGGATTGAGAGGAAGAAGAATTTCATTCAATTCATATGAATCACAATAGAGCTCCTCCTCCTAATGAGTTGGGGTTCAGTGAATCATAGCTCTAAGAATACTTGCAGAAAAATAAAATTGCATGAAAGTAAATTGAAAACAATACAAACAGAAATGTAAATTTGCATCAGAGAACAAGTACTGGAATTGAAAATTGCATCAAAGTAAAACTGAATTCAGTACAAACTAAGCTCTGTGGAGTCTCTACTCCTCCAAGAGAGTTCTGGAGTCTCTAATCCTCTAGCCTCTACTCCTACTCCTACTCCTACTGCCGCCTTCCTACCAGCATACTTTAAACTGTGAAACTAAAGCCTTTATATAGGCTTTCCTAAATTACAAATTGAAGTGAAATTGAAAATAAATTACAATTAAATGAAACTTCCTATTCTAGATGCTTCTTGTGCCTTTGCTTCATTGATGTTAATGGGCTCTGCTTGCTTGGACTTGGAGTGAAGTTAATTGAGCAGAAATGAGGATTCCAGCATGCGCGTCATCTCTATTTCCAGCGCTTGTCACGCGTACGCATCACCTACGCATACGCGTCGATCACCATTTTGGCACTTTTGACGCGTACGCGTCATTCAATAGCGCTCTTGAGAAGAGTGTAGCGCTCGCACCAAGAATGCTCTTCCACGCATACGCGTCACTCACGCGTACGCGTGGCCCTTCAAACTGCCACTTTCACGCGTACGCGTCATCCATGCGTACGCGTGGTCCTTTAAAATTGTCACTTCGACGTGTACGCGTCAACCACGCGTACGTATCATGTCGAATCTTCTGGCTTCACTATCGTAAGCGCTCTTGAACCAAAAACGTAGCGCTCTTGGGTGAAGAACGTAGCTTCACCTGTGCGTACGGACACTGGGTCGTGCGTATGCACCCAAACACAGAACACTCTTTAAAATGAACGGAGCACCAAGCTTTCTTGATTTAATCATGGGCCACGCTTTTAAAAGTGTGGCCTAAGGTTTCAAAACATGCTCAAGCTTCAAAGTGTATCCAAAAATTCTTCTTTTCTTGTTTTGAGCTTAATTTGTGCTTTTTGCTTCCTTTTCCATCATTTTCTACAAAATAGAACAAAATCAAAGTGATGAAAGTAATATATGATTTAAGCACAAAAACACTTAATAATTAAGCATGATTAATTAAATTTTAATGTGAAAAAGCATAGAAAAACCTAACATGATACCCAGTCATCACAACACCAAACTTAAACTTTGCTTGTCCTCATGCAAATAAAGAATCATGCAATAAAGTTTGACAAACCAAGGTGAGAAGAGTAGCAGTATTTATGTTCATGGTTGGCTAGTTTCTTATGCATCCTATAATGACAAAAGAGATTCAAATGATTGATGTTTCTATCTAGCTCATTTTATGAAATCTTTTTCTTTATGTTCCTTCCATGAAGCATGCTTTTCATCCTTTTCTTAGTGTAGCTTTTTGGGTGCTTTGCACCATGTGTTGAAAGCTACGACTCTAAATGCTTTGTTTTCAAGTATTACCACTTGAGACATAAGCACCACAAGCATGTAATTAGAGGACTCTTTAAGCTCATTTGTTTCTTTTCTTTACTCTCTAATCATTGATGCTCAGAGTCTTGAGCTTTGAGGGAGTTCTTTTGCACTTGAGCCTAGCCTTGACTCTAAGTGTTTTATTTTCAAGCTTTTTGCCTGATACATAAACACCACAAGCACTTAACAAATGAATTGTCATTGGTACTCAAAGCCTTCATCTTTCTCATTCATTCCCTTTTCTTTTCTTGCCTTATTTGCATTTGCTTCTTCAACGTTTTCACGATTTCAAAAATTTCATAAAATGTCCTAGATGAAAACTTCAATTAAACAAATTCAAATGGAATTGAGCAACAATAGTCATGCTAGCTTCCCAATACTTATAAGCTCATGCTAAGTTCTTCTTTAATTACCTTGTTTGTTTATGATCATGATGCTTAATTGCTTTGAACTTGCAAAACTCAAGATGGTAGTCATAATGTCACAGCAACATGTTGCAATTCAGCAATCAAGCTATGCTTATTCACAACAAACATGCATACAAAAAATAAGAGACAATCATACAATTTGAATGTACTGGAAACAAATAAGAGAAAAAGGAACTTTACCACCTTGTAGTTCATCTTCACTGTTGTTGTTCTTTTCCTCCTATTCTTCCCCTTCCCACACCAAACTTAGAATGCTTGCTTATCCTCAAGCAATAATTAAAACAATGGTGATGGGGTCTATGATGGATCATGAGTGTCTTACACAATAAAATGTGAGTAATGCATGTGCTTAAGCAAGCAAAATTAAGGATGCAATAAAGGCACAAGAAAGAAAACAGAGACAATATGATTGCATTAATAAGTGGTGTGCATGGTACATTGCATGAAAGATAAGTGGCAACACCAAACTATGTGACACTTTCATTTTAGAATGATGCAAGTACCCAGTGAAGATTGAAAATCAAATGGTTGCATGGCAACACCAAACTTAGAATGCAATCATATGCCAAATTATTGAAAATAAACAAAGCAAAGAAAGGAAATATTACCCACGGTTGGGTTGCCTCCCAACAAGCGCTCTTTTAATGTCATTACTTTGACATGTTGTTCTCAACTTTCTTCCTCTTCTTCCATTTTGTTAAGAGGAATGACCTCAAGGGGAGAGAAGAGCAAGTTGATGTCCCCTGTTTTGGCCTCTTCCCAACAAGCTTTCTTTTGGTATTTGCTTGATTTGTTTTGCTTGTTGGGGCAGGGGTTGGATTGTTTGCAGTTGACCTTTTCTTCTTCATGAATGTTGTCCTTCGTATCTTGGTCATAATCCTCTTCTCGGTGCTCTTGTTAGTTGCCTTCACTTTTTGGATATCAAGACTTGAGTGTTGTGTGATGGTTGGAGTGTCCTCTTCATCAAAAGCTTCTTGAATTGGTGGTTCACCGAACCTATCCTCTATACAACTCTCTGCTTCAATTGAGTGTGGACTCCTTTGATTGACTTCCTCCCTTTCTTCTACATGATGTTCCATTGAGTCCTTTGGGAGTGAGTTTTCATGTTCCTCTGTCACCTCAATTAGCCTCTGTGGATATGGGATCCTAGGTTCAAATGCCTCCATAACCTCCTTCTTTATTGAAATTTTAGTTGATACAAGGGCCTCTTCTTTCACTTCCTCACTCACAGATTGGTCTTTATCCTCAATGCTTGGCAATCCTAAGTGTTTCCTTATTTGCTCTAAATGTCCATCCATCTTCTTGAAGAGGATTTCTAATTCTTTCCAGTATTGTTTTTGTATTTCCAAGAATTATTCTTATCTTTCTAATAATTCTCTGGACCCTTGAAGATGATCATCAACTGCTAGCTCAAGAGATGAAGGTTGAGAGTGATTTTGTGTACATGGATATGTTATGGTGAAATTATTTTGAGGGGTATGGAATGAGTTTTGTGAATTGTAAAATGAATTTTGTGAACATTGAAATGAGTTTTCTGTGTAGTGTAATGAATTTTATGGTTGGTGAAATGAGTTGTGTGGATTTTGGAGGGAACTTTGTGTTGAGGCATAGTCAAGTGATGAAGAGTTTTCAAATGAAAAACCGGGAGGTGAGGTTGAACAATTTTGCATAACTGAATTAAAGGTATGCTCCAATGATGATGACTCTTGATAAGTGGAATATGAACTATTAAATGCTCTTTGATTTTGATCCTCCCACCCACAACTTGAGTAATTGTTGAATTCATCACAATATGGATTATTTTGTGTCTCTGGGAGGTGTTCATACTCCATCATTCCTTGTTGATACTCCCATCTACCATTAGCATAATGACATGAATCATTTTGTGGTATTGGGCAGTATCCCATGAAATTGTCTTGATCATTTTGTAGCCCTGGAGCATATCCCCACTGGGTGGATTGCTCATAATTTGTCATTTTTTGGTGATATTCCCAGCCACCATTAGGATAATGACATGAATCATTTTGTGGTGGTGGGTAGTATCCCATGAAATTGGTTTGATCAAAAGATGAGGTGAATGCCATTTGAGTTTTGTAGAACACAATCACCAAGTGAAATTGAAACTCCTCATGCAACAGATAAGAATTTCTTAGTGAGGCAATAACACAAACACCTTAGTATCAGGAGAAAACAAAAAATTAAAAGAACAAAGAAAATGCTTAATCTAGACCTATCACCCACTTAATCATTGTCGATCTAAATCAATCCCCGGCAACGGCGCCAAAAACTTGATAGCGAAAAATTGCATTCGCTCAAACTAACCGGCAAGTATACTGTAACACCCTAATTAGCCTAAGCCTTACCTCGTGTTGTAAAGCAAAGGTTAATCAAAGGTTACGATAGTTCTAAGCTTATTTATATATTATTTATAGAAGGAGTTGATAATATCTAGAAGCCCGATGAAGAATATGGCTCAAAAACCGAATTTAAAAAGCACAAAATGTAATAGCGAAGATTCTAACTTAAAACACAAGAAACAAGTATCGAGTAACAAAACATCATAGTATAATAGTATAATATCATAAGACACTAGCCACGACTTGCGGAGTTTAAGCCGGCTAGCCATATACAGATCATGTATGAAACCAGACAGTAAAAACAGCTTATACAAGTTTTGTTCTCTCAATACAAGCCTCTAGGCCAGAGCAAAATACAAAAGTGAGAGACATATATATATAATAAATCAAAAGACTCCAAAAGATATCCGGATCCTCCGCTTCTGTCACCAACCAGACTACTCACCAAGGTAGGTTGCGACCTGCATCTGAAAAACACAACAAAATATGGTATGAGAACCAGAAGGTTCTCAGTATGGTAACAGTTCCCAGTGATGTAGGATATAAGACCTCGGGATGCCAAAGGCAATCCTAGACTCCATATCCATCACAAGATTCAAGCTTAAAGCATTCTAAGACAAAACAGCATAATATGTAATTTCTCAATACAATTTAAGCCTTAGTACCATAAAAGGATAATCTATCTTAGGGAATTTCTACTCTAATTAAACACCGCTGTCCCACAGCCTTCACCAACCGAACCACCATGCGATCCCATCACCACCGCCTTTCGAACCCCCTCGACTCCAGCAAAGATAAGTATATACAATACAAGCAAAACACAAGTAGAGGCATATACATCAATTAATACAAGTAACAATTAGACATGTTTAACAGATAGAGAAAAACAATATCAAGTTGGCAAAGCATACAAACAAGTAGAAAATACATATAATAAATGCCTGCCCTACTGGCTGTGATATCACATTGTTGGTTCAACTGCCAACCCGACACATCTCCATTAAGATGTTGCCCTTCGGATTCATGGTGTGGGAACCCCTGAGATATAGTGCTCGAATCACTGTCCAGGATTTTGCGCCTGCACACTCTGATGATCCGAAGGGATGCGAGCGGGATCTATTGCCTCCGACCTCACATCTAAGCGCAAGCTGGACGAACCACCACCCTTACGCCGCCGCCGCTACCTCGACAGGCGGGATCCAACCTCGGCCCTTGACGGGCACATAACGTCTCATAATCTCAATGAAAAAGTGATACAGTGGTTTTCAAAACATTTTTAGCACAAGATGGATCCATCACTTCATTTAGAGTCCTCGACTCCTTTCAACCATTGTTCATGCACATTTCAGTTCCTTGATTTTGCATCTCATCCCTCAACCATTCATTACACATCATCAAACCTTCCCCAATACAACAGAAACCTAGTACTCCGTTTGCTAACTTTTTTCAAATAATAGTGTCTAAAACCCTTAAACCATTTCCCATGTTTAAACACCCAAAAATATGTCCAAGAGTCTTAAAAAGGTGTTATAGAAGCTTACAACCTCGTCGAAAAGGTGAAATAGTTGAAAACAAAGCAAAATTTGAGAAACAGGGCGTGTGCGTCCGCACAGGGGAGTACGTGCGCACGCCCTTGAAATTTTTGAAAGTGTGCGTACGCACAGGGGTGTGCGTACGCACATGTGTCAAAACATAAAAGGGTCTGTTCACTCACACAACCTGTGCCAGCGCCCCCAACAGACGGGCCTCCTCCCCAACGTGTGCGTGCACACAGGTCTGTGCATACACACAAGTTGTAATTTTCCTATTAGTGTTCGTGCGCACAAGCTGTGCCAGCGCTGCAAGCAGGGTGCCTGCCTCTGCGTGTGTGGACGCACAGGTCTGTGCGTGTGCACATGTCACAATTTTTGCAGAGTGTGCGTGTGCACATACTAGAAAACTCAGAATTTTGTAACTTTGCAGAATTTCTAGTTTTCAACACCAATTTTTGAATGATCATAACTTCCTCTACAAAATTCCAAATTTCACAATCTTTATACCGATTTAAAGGGTTTTCAAAGATCTTTGATTCTAAAAAATTTCAACCAATTTTGAAAACCGAGGCAAAAGTTATGATCAAATAAAGTTTACCAAAATTCCACTTTTACCCAAAATCACAACTTTCACAATTGCTTTGCAAAACACAACCAAAACAAAACCAAACCATTCCCAAACTCCACCTTTCATCAAAATCAACCCTCTATGTCATACCACACCTAAAATTACCACATTTTCTTTCACTTTTCCTCATCCATAACATCTATATCAATATATCTCATATATCAAACTTCATGAACAATTTCCGACTACATTACCAATCAATCAACACCAAAATCACATTTATCAACATAATTCACTCCTCAACTTCACAATTCATTTATTCTCATCATATCACTATTTATCATCATTTAATCAAATATCATCATATAACCACATCCAACAATTCAACAACCATTCAAATCCAATCCTATCCTATGGGTCACTAGCCTAAGTGTCCATTAATATTATATACTACATAGATGAAATCGAAACCATACCTTGGCCAATTCCCAATATAAACTAAATGAGCTTTCAACCAAAATCCAACCACCAAAGTAGCTCCAACAAGCTCCAAACTCACAATAATCAAGATATATACATATAAATCACCACAAAATCAACCTAGGGCTCACCATAAATCAAAGGATCACAAGAGATCAAAGGCTCTTATCTTTCCCAACAGAATTGGATGGAAAAACCCAAAGCCAGGCAAGGATTAGAGTGACCCTAAATATCAAGAATCACAAAAACTCACTTACTCAAAAACTCTAGGTACCCAAAATTTTGGAGAGAAGAACTGGGGAAATTTCGAGCTTACCTCTAGAGATTCTTGGATGGGTTTTGTAGATCTCTTCGCAAGGAATGCATAGCTGCTGACGGCACGTAAATTGGAGCTCTAGAACTCAAGATATGAGCTTGAGAAGATTGAGGTGATTAGGGTTCAACCTCTTCTTCTCTCTCTCTTTCAATTCTGAAGTATGTGTGTGTTTATCAAGCTAGGGTTCATTAAATGAACCTTTATATAAGTTGGACTTGGGCCCAACTTGGGCCCGGATCAACCCGTTAGCGGTTTCCGTTTGGCCCAACTTCGGACCAAACCTTTAAAATTAACGCACGGTTTTCCATTTCTACTATTTTTCTAAGGTTTTTGACTGTCTCTAGTTTTTCTCGTGCAGTACCGAGCAGACTTGAACCGGTTCAACGGGTTCAACTGTCGGTTTGCGGTTTTTCATGGTTTTTCACAGAAAACACATTTTCTGACTCAGAAAGACCCACTGAGTCCTAAAATGATGTTTAAAACCTCAAATTCTCACTCTAACTTTTTAGAATCAAATTTGAGCAATATAACCATTTAATTAACTAGTTCGATTAATTACAGTTCTTACATATATCGGGTCGCATCAAGTAGTAAAACTCACAAGAGTGAGGTCGATCCCACGAAGATTGATGGATCAAACAACTTTAGTGAAGTGATATGTCTTTAAGCAAAATATTGAAGGAGTTGGCAAAAATTGATTAACAGAATGTAAATTGCAAGGAATGTAAATTGCTGAATGTAAATTGACAGAAACTTAAATGGCAAGAAACTTAAATTGCACGAAAAGTAAATTGCTGGAAATGTAAATGGAAATTGGGTGCTGGAGAATTAAAGGAAACAGTAAATTCAGAGCAATCAAATGAGACATCAAGGCAATCAAAGTGAGAAATAACAAAAAAAGGACTCATTAGGGATTGGAGATATCATAATACACAATGAATCAAATGGGTCTCAACTTCCTTCTCAATCATATGAGTTGATCTATGGCAGATTGAAATTGATTGGGTCCCAATTCCTTGGCAATCCAATCTCTCTAATCATAATCAATCTTGCCAATTCCTTGATTTAATTGTCATGAAAAGAGGTTAAGTATGTTCTCTCATCCATAAGCCATACAAACTCTCAGTATCTCAATTTCTCTCGAATGGTGTTGATCAAGAGAGCTGTGAGAGATAGAGCTTCAGTTCTAATTTCCATGATTCCCCTTCCGAGGCTCACATGGAAATTCAATGGATCCAAACCCTCTTCCGGAGTGAATAGATCAAATCAAAACAGAAGTTATCTCTTAGCTACCCAAGTGGATTGAGAGGAAGAAGAATTTCATTCAATTCATATGAATCACAATAGAGCTCCTCCCACTAATGAGTTGGGGTCCAGTGAATCATAGCTCTAAGAATACCTGCAGGAAATAAAAATTGCATGAAAGTAAATTGAAAGTAATACGAACAGAAATGTAAATTTACATCAGAGAACAAGTACTGGAATTGAAAATTGCATCAAAGTAAAACTGAATTCAGTACAAACTAAGCAGAAAGTGTAGAAAGTAAAATGGGTACAAAAGAGAAATTCTACACTAAGCTCTCTGGAGTCTCTACTCCTCCAAGAGAGCTCTGGAGTCCTAATCCTCCAGTCTCTACTCCTACTCCTACTCCTACTGTCGCCTTCCTACCAGCATACTTCAAACTGTGAAACTAAAGCCTTTATATAGGCTTTCCTAAATTAGAAATTGAAATGCAATTGAAAACAAATTTCAATTAAATGAAAATTTCTATTCTAGATGCTTCTTGTGACTTTGCTTCAGTGATGTTAATGGGGTCTATTTGCTTGGACTTGGAGTGAAGTTAATTGAGCAGAAATGAGGCTTCCAGGCGAGTGTAGCGCTTTTCAGGAGAGCGGAGCACTCATGCGCCCACGCGCACGCGTCGTTAACGTGTGTGCGTCATCTCTATTTCCAGCGCTTGTCACGCGTACGCGTCACCTACGCGTATGCGTCGATCACCATTTTGGCACTTGTGACGCATACGCTTCGCCCACGCGTACGCTTTGCCCACTCGTTCGCATCATTCAACAGCGCTCTTGAGAAGAGCGTAGTGCTCGTGCCAAGATTGCTGTTCCACGCATACGTGCCACTCACGCGTACGCATAGCCCTTAAAACTGCCACTTTCACGCGTACGTGTCATCCATGTGTATGCGTGGTCCTTTAAAATTGTCACTTCAATGCATACACGTCAACCACGCATACACATCAACCACGTCTACGCATCACTATCGCAAGCGCTCTTGAACCAAAAAGGTAGCGCTCTTGGGTGAAGAACGTAGCTTCACCTGTGCGTACGGACACTGGGTCGTGCGTACGCACCCAAACACAGAGCGCTCTTTAAAACAAACAGAGCGCCAAGCTTTCTTGACTTAATCATGGGCCACGCTTTTAAAAGCGTGGCCTAAGGTTTCAAAACATGCTCAATCTTCAAAGTGTATCCAAAAATTATTCTTTTCTTCTTTTGAGCTTAATTTGTGCTTTTTGCTTCCTTTTCCAACATTTTCTACAAAATAGATCAAAATCAAAGAGGTGAAAGTAATATATGATTTAAGCACAAAAACACTTAATAATTAAGCATGATTAATTAACTTTTAATGTGAAAAAGCCTAGAAAAAGCTAACATGATTCGCAGTCATCACTAGCATAAGGTAATCACATTCTACATGGGTTCAGAGTGTGTCTTTCATCGGATAATGATGAACCACCAGCTTGATTATACATCTCTCAGACAGCTAATTCACGATTTCATTGGGGACTTCTTGAGACATCAGTTCAGCCGATTTACGGGGAGATGAGGGTCTCTGTGATAGAGGCTAGAACCCAAGGCACAACATCCTCCAATCTGGAAGATTCGACCTTGTCTATGGCATTTTAAGTAGGATCACAAAGGAGAATGAACTGCAAAAGCTTCACCCTCAATCAGAATTGATCTGCACTAACCCTGGGGTTCAGATCTGGAGGAGTATTGGCGGCTGCTCAAACCAGCGTCAATCACATACAGCATGCCATAGAAGAAATCATTCATACTTGAATAAGACAGTAATACCAGAGCTATTCCAGAATAACAAAGCATCTCCAAACATTCACCAATTTCTTATCCTTGTTTACATTCCAATTCACAAAGTATTTTATACGTTTTTCTTTATTCCTTCAGTGCAATTAAACCTCAATCCAACAACTTTTTCATTCTCTTGACTAAGACTTGCAAGATAACCATAGCTTGCTTCAAACCACAATTCTCGTGGGATCAACCCTGACTTGCTCAGGTGTTACTTGGACGACCCAGTGCACTTGCTGGTTCAGTTGTACGAAATGTAGGGATTCATACACCAAGTTTTTGACTTGCTAGTTTGGACAACTGATGGAATATCTTGTTCCCTAGATGTTCATACCCTAGGTCGAGCTATCCGACCTGGGTTGATTGAAGACAAAGCAACCGACCTTTTCAGGTCAGATCCCCCGACCACTTCTTTAAAGAGTTCGGCCAAATCGCCACCAGAAGCCTAAGCAGGCGCGAACGAAGGGACGCGGCCCAATCTAAAGGCAACTAAAGCCTAGAAAGATAAAGGTGGTTCCTCTTCGAGATAAGATGACTTCACTTAAACATAAGATAAGATAACTAACTTATCTTATCTAGAAAGGTCAGCTCACACTATTATAAATACACTGGAGCACCCAGGTATAACTCATACTCTGATTCTACTAAAAACCTGCTTAAAGCCCATGCTAACTTAAGCATCGGAGTCTCTTGCAGGTACTACCACCCTTTGGTGATGAAGGACCAGCATCTCCACCGTATCCAACAGGTCGGACACGGCAGCTCTGGCCACCACAGCAGATCTTATCTGAGATGTCCTTCAGTTTCAGGTAACCCTCGAAATATTGGCACCATTGCTGGGGAACCTGAAAGTCATTCCATCATCATGGCAGACAACTTTGACAACGACCATAACTCTGATTTGGAAAACAGAATGCCGCATAAGAACGCAGACATCACACCGAAAAATATGTCTCAACCAAACGGAGATAAGCACTCACCAAACACAGAAATCCTAGAGGCCCTACAAATCCAACAGGATCGTCTAAAACAGCTCAAAAAAGAGGTCGAGCATCAACGAGAAGTCAAAAGGAACCTCCAGAGAGAAACTAGGCGACGACGAGAGCTAGAGGACAAGCTCCTAAAGCTCGAGGCTGATCTCAAAGCCAAAATTGCTCAACCCAGTCACGAGGACAGCTCCCACAAGGACCAAGATCCCTTCACCAAGGAGATCATGAAAGCTAAAGTTCCAAAGGATTTGAAAGTTCCTGACATAACATCATATGACGGTACCTTGGATCCCAGCCATCATCTCAGCAATTTCAGAAGCAGGATGTATCTCATTGACACCTCAGACGCCGTTCGATGCAAAGCCTTCCCGACAACCCTAACAAAAATAGCAATAAAGCGGTTCAACAGTTTGCCTCTCAGATCCATCATAAGTTTTGACAATCTAGCCAAAAAATTCCTTGCCAGATTCTCCATTCAGAAGGATAAAGCCAAACACGCCTCGAGCCTACTAGGAATCAAGCAAGGAAATCGAGAGAGTCTTTGCAGTTACATGCAAAGATTCAAGAAAGCATGTCTGGACATACAAAATCTGCCAACAGAAGCAGCGATCATGGGTCTTATCAATGGCCTAAGAGAAGGTCCTTTTATTCACTCCATATCAAAAAAGCATCCAACATCCCTGAACGAGGTACAAGAACGGGTAGAGAAGTACATTAACATGGAGGAAAATTCTCGATTGGGAGAAAACTCAAAACCTGGATTCTCCTACCCCTCTCGGGACAAGGACAAAGAGTCCAAAAAAAAGAAGATCAACCCAAGGAGAAGCCCAGAAAATACCACAATTACACCCTTCTTCGAGTGTCTTTTGTAGATGTTTACCGAGAAATATGCAACATTGAGAAGATCCCACCACCTCATTCAATCAAAAACAAAAAATGAGGGGGAAGTCAGACAGAGTACTGTGAGTACCATCGAATTTACGAACATCCCACCAATGAATGCTTCGACCTAAAGAATGTCATAGAGAAATTGGCAAGAGAAGGGCAACTAGATCGGTACTTAGCCAACAAAATGGATGAACCAAGAAAAAGAAGAAGGGATGAAGAGGTCGGATGGGCTGAACGACCACCTCACACTCCTGAGAGACATGTTCATATGTTAAATGGAGGATTCGCAGGAGGAGGGATCTCTATATCATCTCGCAAAAGACACCTTAAGGAGGTATATCATGTAGGGGAAGGAGAGAGGTCATCCGACCTCCCCACTATTACCTTTACACAAGAAGATTCAACGGGCATTATCCCGGGACATGATGATCCTATGGTCATTACTATCATTCTGGACAATGCTAATATACACAGAACACTAATAGACCAAGGGAGCTCTGCGGATATCCTGTTCAAATCCGCCTTCGACAAACTTGGCTTACAAGATAAAGAGCTTAGAGCATATCCGAATAGCTTATTCGGACCAGGAGAGACCCCAATCCAACGACTCGGGTATATCTCACTACACACAATCTTTGGAAAAGGAACTCGGTCAAGGACACTTAACATAGACTACATCGTAGTCGACGTGAGCTCAGCTTACAACGCCCTAATAGGTCGAACAACACTGAACTAGCTCGCCGTAGTGGTCTCGACTCCACATCTATGCATGAAATTCCCAACTCTAGAAGGGATCGCCACAATAAAGGAGCCCAAAAAACTGCGCGTCGTTGTTATAATGAAAGTTTGAACCTTAAAGGCAACCCCAAAGGAGAGGAAGTCAACACTATTGAACTCGGGGGAGTTCGAGCTCGCAAGGAACTTTGGCCACAACCTGAAGGCGAGACTGAAGAGGTCCAAATCGGTGATACCCGGGATAAAACATCAAACGTCGGGGCAACCTTGAAAGAAGACCTAAAGGAGACTTTGACACAATTCCTAAAGGATAACGCCGACCTCTTTGCATGGAAGACCGCAGACATGCCGGGCATAGATCCCAAACTAATGTGCCACAAGCTGGAGGTATACCCAGGATCTTGGCCAGTACAGCAGAGGTGTCAGAAGCTTGGACCGGAAAGGTCCCGAGCTGTGGAAGAGCAGGTACAAGCCTTACTGGAGGCAGGATTCATAAGGGAGGTTAAATATCCACTATGGCTAGCCAACGTAGTCTTGGTGAAGAAGTCAAATGGAAAGTGGCGAATGTGCACTAACTACACCGATCTCTATAAAGCCTGCCCAAAAGATCCCTACCCACTCCCAAATATAGACATTCTAGTGGATGCCTCTTCCAGATACAAGTACCTCTCCTTCATGGATGTTTTTTCAAGATACAATCAAATCTCGATGTATCCACTCGATCAAGATAAGACCTCGTTCCTAACCCCAAAAGTAAATTACTGCTATATCGTCATGCCATTTAGGCTAAAAAACGCAGGAGCTACCTACCAAAGATTGATGAACAAAGTCTTCAGACCATATTGGGGAACTAATGGAGGTTTACGTAGACGATATGCTGGTAAAAACGCAAAGTGAGGAATCCTTGTTGCCCGACCTCACCAAAGTGTTCGACACCATCAGAAAGCATGGAATACAACTTAAACCCGCAAAATGCACCTTTGCGGTGGAAGCTGGCAAGTTCTTGGGCTTCATGCTCATGCAATGAGAAATTGAGGCGAACCCAGATAAATGTCAGGCTATAATTAACATGAAAAGTCCGACCTGTGTCAAAGAAGTACAACAGCTCAACGGAAGACTTGCAGCCCTATCCAGGTTTCTAACCGGGTCAGCCATCAGATCTCTCCCCTTTTATGCCATATTAAGGAAAGGAAAGAGGTTTGAATGGACAACAGAGTGTTAGCAAGCCTTCCAAGATTTCAAAAAATTCTTGGGGCAACCACCCATTCTTACCCGACCAAGGGAAGGAGAAGTACTCATATTATATCTCGCAGTGGGAAATCGGGCAATCGCTTCAGTACTAGTCAGAGAAGAAGAAGGTGGGCAGCAACCCATCTACTTCATCAGCAAAGCTTTACAAGGGGCCGAACTGAACTATCGAAAGATAGAAAAGTTCGCCTACGCACTCATACTCACTTCTGGATGACTCCGCCCATACTTTCATGCGCACACTATCAAGGTTCGGACCAACCAGCCCATAAAAGGCATCCTGCAGAAGACAAACTTAGCTGGAAGAATCCTGCAGTGGGCACTGGAGTTGTCTGAATTCGATCTTTAATATGAAGCTCGGACCGCCATCAAATCGCAGTATTTGGCCGACTTCATTGTCGAGTACACTGATACCCCAAGAAATCCCACAAAATAGAATCTCTACATGGACGACTCTTCCAACAAATCCGGGAGTGGCGCAGGTGTGATAATAGAAAGTGATTAGGGAACCCAAATCAAACTCTCATTAAAATTCAAATTCCCTGCTTCAAATAATCAAGCTGAATATGAGGTATTCCTAGCTGGTTTGAGGCTGGCTAAGGAGGTAGGAGTTCAAAAACTCACCATCTTTAGCGATTCACAAGTAGTTACCTCACAAATAAAAGGGAACTACCAAGCTAAGGATCCCACCATGAAAAAATATCTGGACAGGACCAGAGAATAACTCGGACAACTCGAGGAATATGAGGTCCAACATATACCTCGGGAATAGAATGCTCAAGCTGATGCACTCTCAAAATTAGCCAGCACAAAACCAGGGGGCAATAATAGAAGCCTCATCCAAGAAACACTGCAAAACCCATCAATCTTAGAGGAAGAAAAGTTCTTAACCATATCTGGTCAGGAACAAGGGTGGATGACCCCTATAATCAACTACCTCAGGACAGAGGCACTCCCTACAGACAAGAAGGAGGCAAAGAGGTTGATACGAGAGGCACAACACAACACAATAGTAGGCGACATCTTATATAGGAGATGGATCACAACACCCCTCCTAAAATGCGTACCGACCTCCAACACAAGGGAAGTCCTGTAAGAAATACATAGCGGCATGTGTGGCAACCACTTGGGGGCACGAGCTCTCTCTAAAAAGGTACTACAAGCTGGATTCTTCTGGCCAACCTTACTCTTGGCCTAGGCTAAGGGAATTGGTGATTTAAGAGCAAGGAATGAGTCCACGTTAGTGATGGTGGCTTTTTTTCTTCTTGAGGAACCAATGATGTCCTTGAGCTCTTCTATGTCTCTTCCTTGTCTTTGTTGCTCCTCCCTCATTGCTTTTTGATCTTCTCTAATTTCATGGAGGATGATGGAGTGCTTTTGATGCTCCATCCTTAGTTGTTCCCAATAATTGTGTGGAGGACAATGTATCCCCTGAGGTATCTCAGGGATCTCTTGATTTGCAGTCAAATATTCTACCACGGAGCTATAGACCCTTGAGATGAATCTCTCCATCTCCTATGACTCGGAGGTGGAAGCTTTTGTCTTCCCTTTCCTCTTTCTAGAGGTTTCTCTGGCCCTAGGTGCCATCAATGGTTATGGAAAAACAAAAAAAAGCTCTGCTTTTACCACACCAAACTTAGAATGTTGCTCGCCCTCGAGCAAAAGAAGAAAGAATAGTAGAAGAAGAAGAAGATATGGAGGAGATGGAGGGATGTGTGTATTCGGCTATATGGGTGGGCTTGGGTGGGAAAGAGATTTTGAATTTTGAAGGTAGGTGGGGTGTATGGATGTGAGTTGTGAATGGAAAATAGAAGAGATGACTGTGAATGGAGAGAGAGAGAGAGAGGGTGATATAGGATTATGAGGAGGGAAGGTGAGTGGAGGTATGTGGGGTGAAGAACTGAAGATTGATGGTTTAGAGGTTATAGAAACTCTCGTTGTAAGTATAGTTACTAAACCAAGCAATCAACCTTTCTTACAAAAGTTTTTGGTTGTCACAAGTAACAAATCCCTTTTAAAATTGATAACCGAGTATTTAAACCTCGGGTCGTCTTCTCAAGGAATTACAGGGAGGTATGTTCTTATTATTGGTTATGAGTTTGTAAATTGGGGTTTTGGAAGTAAGGAGGGAATATGTTATATGACAAGTAAAATAAAATAATAATAATAAAATCTCTTGGCAAGGTATAGAAACTGAAAGTCCTATCCTGGTTATCCTTATCAATTGTGATGAGAATTGGATTTTTCTCCCACTTTGTTATCCTCTAACTATGCAGGTAAGTTAAGTATATGAATTAATTCTGATTCCTCAGGTCCTAGTCTTTCCTTGGGAAAGGCTAGAGTTATTGGAACTTGAATTAATTCTTGAAGAATTCCAATTTTCAATCAACAATGAGTTTGATAACTCAAGTGTCTTCAATGACTCAACCAAAGCCAAAAGGGAAAAATGTCTACTTGAATGAAAATAATTTGGATACACAAAGAGCAGTAATGAATTAAAGAGAGCAATCATAAATCTGAAATACCTCAAGTAATATTAAATAAAATATGCAGATCTTAACATGAAAAGTTCATAAGCCAATTGGGCAACATATCTAATACAAGCATTGAAGCATCTGAAAGTAAAAAGAGGAATATAAAGTAAAAGGAATATTAAACCTGGGATTGAGAGTCACTCCTAAAACTAAGAGAAATCCTAAATCCTAATCCTAAGAGAGAGGAGAGAACCTCTCTCTCTAAAAACTACATCTACTCCTAAAATTATGAATTATGAGAGCCCCCATGAATGGATGTATTCCCCCACTTTATAGCCTCTAATCTGTATTTTCTGGGCCACAAACTGGGTCGAAAACAGCCCAGAAATTGCTGGAGAAGAATTCAAACATGCTGATTTCCGTCACTGCGACGCGGCCGCATGGATCACGCAGTTCGCGTCACCTAGCATCAGAGGAACTATAGCGTATTATATATCAAATCGAAGCCCCGGACGTTAGCTTTCCAACGCAACTAGAACCGCGTCGTTTGGACCTCTGTAGCTAAAGTTATTGTCGTTTGAGTGCGTAGAGGTCAGGCTGGACAACTTAGCAATTTCTCCAACTTCTTGTATTCCTTCCACTTTTGCATGCTTCCTTTCCATCCTCTAAACCATTCCTGCCCTGTAATCTGTGAAATCACTTAACACACATATCAAGGCATCTAATGATGATAAGAGAGGATTAATAATAAGCAAATATAAGATCAAAGAAGCATGTTTTCAATCAAAGCACATAATTAGGAAGGCAAATGTAAAACCATGCAAATAGTATGAATAAGTGGGTAAAGAGTAGATAAAAACCACTCAATTGAGAACAAGATAAACCATAAAATAGTGGTTTATCAACCTCCCTACACTTAAACATTAGCATGTCCATGCTAAGCTCAAGAGAAGCTATAAAGGAATGAAGAAGAAAGTAAGAATGTATGAAATGCAATCCTATCTATATGAATGCAACTACATGCAAAATGTTTCTACCTACTTGGTTAAAAATAAATAAGTTCTCCAAGACAAATATAAATCAGATTTCACTAATTCAAATCATAAAATAAAAATCAGGTAAACTTGTAAGAAGTCAGCTCATGAAAGCAGGGAACATAGAATCAAGCATTGAACCCTCACTGGTAGTGTATATCACTCTAAGTGTATAGGGTTATTCACTCTACTCTTCTCTAGTCATGCTTTCTAAACCTTGTTCTTCATCTAACCAATCAACAAATATTTAATGTACCAATGCAAACATCATGAGGTCTTTTCAAGGTTGTAATGGGGCTGAGGTAAAGGTAAGGATATATGTATGGCCAAGTGAGCTATAATATGAATCTTCAATTAACCTAAGCTCTCACCTAATATACATATACTCTATATACTTTTAAATCCATGCCTAGCTACCCATAATTCTCACTTTTGTATAATTCCCATACTCATGTACCAAAATTTTCTTTAATTTTTATCACATGTGCATTGATCTTTTATTAAACTTAATATTGGGGTAATTTTGTCCCCTTATTTACTTATTTATTGAGTATTTTTTTCTTTTTCTTTCTCTCTTTTTTTAGAGAGATATAAAAACTAGAATAACATATCAATGCATATGGAATTTTTAATTTTCTGTTTTACATGAGTAGGTACCCAAATTTCCCAATATTCAAAATTAGAAACATGATACATTCCCTTATTAACCCATGTTCCCACAGTTTCCCCACACTTAGTTGATGCACAATCTCTAACTTAAGCTAACCAAAGATTCAATTTGGGATAATTAATTTGTTTTTCTGCTTAAGGTTAGTGATGTGGTTATAGAACAAGAGGGGATTAAAAGCTCAAGGTGGCTAACAAAGGTGATGTAAAGGGTAGGCTTAATTTGGATAAGTAAGCTAAACAAATAATGGCCTCAATCATATGCAAGCATGTAAATACACTAAATAATGGACATATAAATTGGAACAAAATATAGATTACAATCATAGAGAAGGGAACACACAGGAATAAAATATTTATGGTTAAATAATGTAACCATGTAAATAAGCTCAAAATCTCACAGGTTGTGTGTTCTTTGACTCAAAAACCATGTTCCAAATACAACTTCAAACAAGTTTTAACACATAAAAATTTTTAAAAATTTTTTTATTTAAATTAGTGAAATTTTTTCAAAAATAGGATCTTAAAAAGAGATTTATTATTTTAACCAAGTAGTAACTAAATGCACAAAATCAAATAAATATGCAATCAAATATGCAGATGCAACAATGAACAAATAAAGAAAATAAGATTATTGGTGTTGAAAAGAAAGTACTAACCCACGGAGATCGGTATCGACCTCCCCACACTTAAAGGTTGCACCGTCCTCGGTGCATGCTAAGATATACAAGTGGACGGGCTGTTCCAACTGATGCTTTTCTTCAAGGATTGTGCAGATGGACTTGTTTGTCTCCCCTTTTAAGCGTCTTCCGGTTCTCTTCCTAGTGGCCATCCTGAAAGAAAAAGGGAAGAAAGGTAACTGATGAGCGGATAATTTATACACTTTTTGGCATTGTTTTTAGTATGTTTTTAGTAGGATCTAGTTACTTTTAGGGATGTTTTCATTAGTTTTTATGTTAAATCCACATTTCTGAACTTTACTATGAGTTTGTGTGTTTTTCTGTGATTTCAGGTATTTTCTGGCTGAAATTGAGGGACTTGAGCAAAAATCAGATTCAGAGGTTGAAGAAGGACTGCTGATGCTGTTGGATTCTGACCTCTCTGCACTCAAAGTGGAGTTTCTGGAGCTACTAAACTCGAAATGGTGCGCTTCCAATTGCGTTGGAAAGTAGACATCCAGGGCTTTCCAGCAATATATAATAGTCCATACTTTGGCCAAGAATAGATGACGCAAACTGGCGTTCAACGCCAGCTCTCTGCCCAATTCTGGCGTCTAGCGCCAGAAAAGGATCCAAAACCAGAGTTGAACGCCCAAACTGGCACAAATGCTGGCGTTCAACTCCAAGAAGGACCTCTACACATGCAACACTCAAGCTCAGCCCAAGCACACACCAAGTGGGCCCCGGAAGTGGATTTATGCATCAATTACTTATTTCTGTAAACCCTAGTGACTAGTTTATTATAAATAGGACCTTTTTCTATTGTATTTGATCATCTTTGGATTACCTTATGATCCTTTGATCACGTTTTAGGGGGCTGGCCATCTCGGCCATGCCTGGACCTTCACTTATGTATTTTTAACGGTAGAGTTTCTACACTCCATAGATTAAGGTGTGGAGCTCTGCTGTTCCTCAAAGATTAATGCAAGTACTACTGTTTTCTATTCAATTCATCTTATTTCACTTCTAAGATATCCATTCACACCCAAGAACGTGATGAAGGTGATGATTATGTGTGACGCTCATCACCATCTCTCCTATGAACACGTGCTTGACAAACACTTCCGTTCTACATGAAATAAGCTAGAATGAATATCTCTTAGATCTCTTAACCGGAATCTTCGTGGCGTAAGCTAGAATGATGGCGGCATTCAAGAGAATCCGGAAAGTCTAAACCTTGTCTGTGGTATTCCAAGTAGGATTCAATGATTGAATGACTGTGACGAGCTCCTAACTCGCGATTGCAGGGCGTTAGTGACAGACGCAAAAGGATAGTAAATCCTATTCCAGCATGATCGAGAACCGACAGATGAATAGTCGTGCCGTGACAGGGTGCGTGAGCATATTATTCACTGAGAGGATAAGATGAAGCCATTGGCAAGGGTGATGCCTCCAGACGATTAGCCATGCCGTGACAGGGCATTGGATCATTTTCCCGAGAGATGACCGAAAGTAGCCATTGACAGTGGTGATGTATCACATAAAGCCAGCCATGGAAAGGAGTGAGACTGATTGGATGAAGATAGCAGGAAAGCAGAGGTTCAGAGGAACGAAAAGCATCTCCATTCGCTTATCTGAAATTCCTACCAATGATTTACATAAGTATCTCTATCCCTATTTTATTATATAATATTCGAAAACACCATTATCACTTTATATCTGCCTGACTGAGATTTACAAGGTGACCATAGCTTGCTTCATACCAACAATCTCCGTGGGATTCGACCCTTACTCACGTAAGGTATTACTTGGACGACCCAGTGCACTTGCTGGTTAGTTGTATCGAAGTTGTGACAAATTATGAATGTGACATCACAATTTCGTGCACCAGTAACCCAATAATAGAGATAAGAAAATAAATGAAGTATGGTTGGGTTAATGCCAAATGATAAGGGTCTCATTTACATGGAAGCTTCAACATGTATGTGAGAAAACAATAGAAGCCATGGCATGCCAGTGGTGCAAAATTTGCAACAATGGGGAAGAGAGTGGGTAATGAAAGACAATGTGAGTTCATGTCAATGCAAAAGGAATATCAGTATTATAAAAATTAGCATTGATTTAAATAATATTACCCAATCAGAATTAAACAAATCACTAAGCACCAAGAAAATACCAGAAAAGATGTAATAGTTGAATAAGAATATTTGAACAACAATAATAACTTTAGAAAAATAAAATATGCAATGAATGAAAGTATGCAAATAAATTAAATAAAATAAAATGAAAGTGAAAAAGAATGAGAAGTAGAAAAAGAAAGTGAGAAAGGAGAGAGAAGGAAGAAATTAGGATTAGAAGAGAAAAGATAAGAAAATTGGCACTAATCTGGATAGGTTGTGCGACGCTGGCGACACGGTCGCGTGGGTGACGCGGTCGCGTGGTGCGCAATAAGGTCAGGTGATGCGGATGCGTGGGGCACACGATTGCGTGACTTGATTTGTGCTAGTGGCGCGAGTGCAGCCTCGCGGTCGCACAACTCTCTGTTCGAAACTCTTTTTGCCAAAATTCTGGGTGACGCGATCGCGTGGTCGATGCGATCGCGTGAGTGGCCATCATGGGGATATGACGCGGACGCGGGGGGCACGCGTTCGCGTGGTGAGGCTTGGGCTTCCAGCACGAGTCCAGCCTAACTCCAGCTCAACTTTCGGCCATGCACCCGGTTGACGTCAATTTTCAGGTTACGCGGCCGCGTGGGTGATGCGGTTGCGTGGGAGGCCATTATTCCCAGGTGACGCAGACGCGTCAGCGACGCGGTCGCGTGGGGTGATTTGTGCCATTGGCACGCCTCCAGCGCTGCTCCTGCGAAACTCTCTGTTCATATTAATATTGTCTCCCATCTCCTTGCGACGCGGACGCGTCGCTGATGCGGTCGCGTCGCGTGCTCATTTTTTTTTTATCTGAAAAGATGCAGAATGCAGTGTTAATATGAATGTGATGCAAAACTCTAGGTTCAATATAATAAAATCAAATAAAATTTCAAAAACAAACAAAACTAAATAAAATTAAAATTGAGAAAGGAATGATTATACCGTGGTGGGTTGTCTCCCACCTAGCACTTTTAGTTAAAGTCCTTAAGTTAGACATTTGGTGAGCTTTCTGTTATGGTGGCTTGTGCTTGAACTCATCCAGGAATCTCCACCAATGTTTGTGATTCCAATGGCCTCCGAGATCCCAAACTAGGCGCAGAAAGCCTTCAAGCAAGTTAAAGCAAGTGACCAGGCCCAAAGAGTGGTGATTGATAGAATGGATTCCGGGGTCCCAGACCTTGCCTTTGCACCCGTCTTTTGGTTGAGCAATATTGTTCCCTCCGGGTGGCAAGCAGTCTGAATTCTCACGTAAGCGGCCAAACAACTTCCTAGACCCATTCAGTTGAGCTTTACACCAACCTTTGCATTTAAACTTTGAGCACACAACCATGTTGAACCTTGCTTGACAATTCTTATCACTGGCCATCTTCCTCTTACTCTTAATGCCACAAAGAGCTCTAAGTTGACCATCCTTCTCCAGTAGCCCATATTCAAGTGGGATTAGAAAGCTATGGGATATGAATTTTACCCACTTGAATGTTGTGAAGGATGATGGCAACTTAGGGGGAGGTATTTTTAATGAAATTGCAAGCTCCACTCCCTTGTGCTCTTTTCTGATAACTACCACCTCTTTGCAAGCTTCTTCAATTTCAACTTCTTCCTTTTGGTAGCTCTCTTTCAATTCAACCTCCTCTTCATTGCTTTCCAAGGGCATGGGAGGTTGTGCTTCTTCTTCTTGAATCTCCATCTCTTGATCAACCTCTTCCAAGTCTTCAACTATGATATGCTTTGGAGGTTGTACACCCTCCTCAGCATCAATTTCAACCGTCTTGGAAGGAGGCTCTATGACTGGACTTTCCCATGGAGGTTCTGCATCTCCTAAGTCTTCAACCACTTTTTCTTCTTCAATAATTCCGGCTTCCTCCACTTGTTCCAGTACAAAGTCATGCTCCGTACTGTTCACTGGAGTTTCTAGTATTCCTTCATACTACGTTCTTCATTAGATTGTCCACATGAAGCCTTGGGGTTCCTTGAGTGTTTGAACGTCGGGAAGCTAATTGACTCATTATTGCTTGTCCCAATTGATAAATGGTTCCCTGAAATCGATCCACTATTTCTTTTAGGCGAACCTCTGCTTCTCGGGTTGCTGGATTTGGACAGGACACATAGAGAAGTGGTGGTGGTTGGGAGTCAGTGGATTGGAATTGGGGTGGTTCTATATATGGTTCATATGGCTCATAAGGTGGTTGGTATGGTGGTTGAGGGTTAGGGTCATATGGAGGTGAATGGTGGTAGTTGGCTTGTGAGTGTGGTAGTTCAAAGTTGTGTTGAGGAAAGAGTTCATAGGCATATGGTGGTGGTTGTTGATAGTCCATTGGAGGTGGTTGTTGCCATGAGGGTTGATCAAATCCTTGTGGCTCCTCCCATCTTTGATTGTTCCAACCTTGATGCCTGTTCTCATTGTAATTTCTTCTTCCTGCAACATAATTGTAACCAGACTCACAGCCAAAGGGGTGAGAGTTCATAGTAAATAGAAATTAAAAATAAAAACAAATTGAAATTAAAAGGTTATTTAAATTTTTAATTTGAAAATTAAAATTTTTTTTGAAAATTTTAAATTTGAATTTTTAAATTTGGTTGTTGCCAATAACCTTTTAATTTACGAAAAAGCAGAAAAAATAAAAACAGAAATAAAAACAAATCAAAAAAGAAAAATATTTACAATAACCAATAATAAGGCACACGTTTGCAATTCCCCGGCAACGGCGCCATTTTGAAGAACTGAAGATTGATGGTTTAGAGGTTATAGAAACTCTCGTTGTAAGTATAGTTACTAAACCAAGCAATCAACCTTTCTTACAAAAGTTTTTGGTTGTCACAAGTAACAAACCCCTTTTAAAATTGATAACCGAGTATTTAAACATCGGGTCGTCTTCTCAAGGAATTGCAGGGAGGTATGTTCTTATTATTGGTTATGAGTTTGTAAATTGGGGTTTTGGAAGTAAGCAGGGAATATGTTATATAACAAGTAAAATAAAATAATAATAATAAAATCTCTTGGCAAGGTATAGAAATTGAAAGTCCTATCCTAGTTATCCTTATCAATTGTGATGAGAATTGGATTTTTCTCCCACTTTGTTATCCTCTAACTATGCAGGTAAGTTAAGTATATGAATTAATTCTAATTCCTCAGGTCCTAGTCTTTCCTTGGGAAAGGCTAGAGTTATTGGAACTTGAATTAATTCTTGAAGAATTCCAATTTTCAATCAACAATGAGTTTGATAACTCAAGTGTCTTCAATGACTCAACCAAAGCCAAAAGGAAAAAATGTCTACTTGAATGAAAATAATTTGGATACACAAAGAGCAGTAATAAATTAAAGAGAGCAATCATAAATCTGAAATACCTCAAGTAATATTAAATAAAATATGCAGATCTTAACATGAAAAGTTCATAAGTCAATTGGGCAATATATCTAATACAAGCATTGAAGCATCTGAAAGTAAAAAGAGGAATATAAAGTAAAAGGAATATTAAACCTGGGATTGAGAGTCACTCCTAAAACTAAGAGAAATCCTAAATCCTAATCCTAAGAGAGAGGAGAGAACCTCTCTCTCTAAAAACTACATATACTCCTAAAATTATGAATTATGAGAGCCCCCATGAATGGATGTATTCCCCCACTTTATAGCCTCTAATCTGTGTTTCCTGGGCCACAAACTGGGTCGAAAACAACCCAGAAATCGCTGGAGATGAATTCAAACACGCTGATTTTCGTCACTGCAACACGGCCACATGGATCACGTGATCGCGTCGCATAGCGTCAGGGGAACCTTAACATATTATATATCAAATTGAAGCCCCAGACGTTAGCTTTCCAACACAACTGGAACCGCGTCGTTTGGACCTCTGTAGCTTAAGTTATAGCCGTTTGAGTGCGAAGAGGTCAGGCTGGACAGCTTAGCAATTTCTCCAACTTCTTGTATTCCTTCCACTTTTGCATGCTTCCTTTCCATCCTCTAAACCATTCCTGCCCTGTAATCTCTGAAATCACTTAACACACATATCAAGGCATCTAATGGTGATAAGAGAGGATTAATAATAAGCAAATATAAGATCAAAGAAGCATGTTTTCAATCAAAGCACATAATTAGGAAGGCAAATGTAAAACCATGCAAATAGTATGAATAAGTGGGTAAAGAGTAGATAAAAACCACTCAATTAAGAACAAGATAAACCATAAAATAGTGGTTTATCATGGGGATCCTGTGGGGTCCACAGATCATGAGGTGATCCTGTGGGGTCCACAGATCATGAGGTGATCCTGTGGGGTCCACAGATCCTGAGGTGTCAAGGATTTACATCCCTGCACCAATTAGGCATGTAAAATGCCTTTGCATGCATTTCTGGCGTTTAGACGCCGAAGTGATGCTTGTTCTGGGCGTTCAACGCCCATATGCAGCATATTTCTGGCGTTGAACGCCAGCTTCATGCATGTTTCTGGCGTTCAGCGCCAGCTACATGCTCTGTTCTGGCGTTGAACGCCAGCCAGATGCTCCTTACTGGCATTTAAACGCCAGTAAGTTCTTCCTCCAGGGTGTGATTTTTCTTCTGCTGTTTTTAATTCTGTTTTTAATTTTTGTATTTATTTTGTGACTCCACATGATCATGAACCTAATAAAACATGAAAGAACAATAAAAATAGAAATAAAATTAGATAAATAAAAATTGGGTTGCCTCCCAACAAGCGCTTCTTTAATGTCAATAGCTTGACAGTGGGCTCTCATGGAGCCACACAGGTGATCAGGTCAATTTTATAGACTCCCAATACCAAACTTAGAGTTTGGATATGGGAGTTCAACACCAAACTTAGAGTTTGGTTGAGGCCTCCCAACACCAAACTTAGAGTTTGACTGTGGGGGCTTTAGTTGACTCTGCAGTGAGAGAAGCTTTTCATGCTTCCTCTCTATTGTTACAGAAAGAGATCCTTGAGTTTTAAACACAAGGTTGTCTTCATTTAGTTGAAGGACTAATTCTCCTCTGTTAACATCTATCACAGCTCCTGCTGTGGCTAGGAAAGGTCTTCCAAGGATGATGCATTCATCCTCCTCCTTCCTAGTGTCTAAGATTATGAAATCAGCAGGGATGTAAAGGTCTTCAACCTTTACTAACATGTCCTCTACTAGTCCATAAGCCTGTTTTCTTGAGTTGTCTGCCATCTCTAGTGAGATTCTGGCAGCTTGCACCTCAAAGATTCCCAATTTCTCCATTACAGAGAGAGGCATGAGGTTTATCCCTGACCCAAGGTCACACAGAGCCTTCTCAAAGGTCATGGTGCCTATGGTACAAGGTATTAAGAACTTTCCAGGATCCTGTTTCTTCTGAGGCAATCTCAGTTGATCCAGATCACTCAGTTCATTGGTGAGCAAGGGAGGTTCATCTTTCCAAGTCTCTTTACCAAATAATTTAGCATTCAGCTTCATGATAGCACCAAGGTACTTGGCAACTTGCTCTTCAGTAACATCTTCATTCTCTTCAGAAGAAGAATACTCATCAGAGCTCATGAATGGCATAAGGAGGTTCAATAGAATCTCTATGGTCTCTAGTTGAGCCTCAGATTCCTCTGGTTCCTCAGAGGGAAACTTCTTATTGATCACTGGATGTCCTAGGAGGTCTTCCTCACTGGGATTCACGTCCTCCTCCTCTTTTGTAGGTTCGGCCATGGTAATCAATTCAATGGCCTTGCACTCTCTTTTTTGGATTTTCTTCTGTATTGCTTGGGAGAGTACTAGGAGGGGTTTCAGTGATTCCTTTACTCAGCTGGCCCACTTGTGCTTCCAAATTTCTAATGGAAGACCTTGTTTCATTCATGAAACTTAGAGTGGCCTTAGATAGATCAGAGACTATATTTGCCAAGCTAGATGGATTCTGATCAGAACTCTCTGTCTTTTGCTGAGTGGATGATGGAAAAGGCTTGCTATTGCTAAACCTGTTTCTTCCACCATTATTAAAGCCTTGTTGAGGCTTTTGTTGATCCTTCCATGAGAGATTTGGGTGATTTCTCCATGAGGGATTATAGGTGTCTCCATATGGTTCACCCATGTAATTCACCTCTGCTATTGCAAGGTTCTCAGGATCATAAGCTTCTTCCTTAGAAGATGCCTCTTGAGTACTGTTGGAAGCAGCTTGCATTCCATTCAGACTCTGAGAAATCATATTGACTTACTGAGTAAATATTTTATTCTGAGCTAATATGGCATTCAGAGTATCAATTTCAAGAACTCCCTTCTTCTGAGGCATCCCATTACTCACAGGATTCCTCTCAGAAGTGTACATGAACTGGTTATTAGCAACCATGTCAATGAGTTCTTGAGCTTCTGCAGGCGTTTTTTTTTAGGTGAATAGATCCACCTGCAGAAGTATCCAATGACATCTTAGCTAATTCAGACAGACCATCATAGAATATATCCAGGATGGTCCATTCTGAAAGCATGTCAGAAGGACACTTTTTGGTCAGTTGCTTGTATCTCTCCCAAGCTTCATAGAGGGATTCACCTTCTTTCTTTCTAAAGGTTTGAACATCCACTCTAAGCTTACTCAGCTTTTGAGGAGGAAAGAACTTGGCTAAGAAAGCTGTGACCAGCTTATCCCAAGAGTTCAGGCTATCTTTAGGTTGAGAATCCAACCACACTCTAGCTCTGTCTCTTACAGTAAACGGGAAAAACATAAGCCTGTAGACCTCGGGATCAACCCCATTGGTCTTAACAGTATCATAAATATGCGAGAATTCAGTCAAGAACTGAAAAGGATCTTCAGACGGAAGTCCATAAAACTTACAGTTCTGCTGCATCAGAGAAACTAATTGAGGTTTCAGCTCAAAATTGTTTGCTCCAATGGCAGGAATTGAGATGCTTCTTCCATGTAAATTGGAATTAGGTGCAGCGAAGTCACCAAGCATCCTCCTTGCATTATTGTTGTTAGGTGCGTCTGCCATCTCCTTTTCTTGTTCGAAAATTTCAGTAAGGTTGTCTCTGGATTGTTGTATTTTAGCTTCTCTTAGTTTTCTCTTCAGAGTCCTTTCAGGTTCTGGATTAGCTTCAACAAGAATGCCCTTTTCCTTGTCCCTGCTTATACGAAAGAAAAGAGAACAAGAAAAGAAGAGGAATCCTCTATGTTACAGTAAATAGGTTCCTTATTGTTAGTAGAAGAAGAAAGGGAATAAGAGTGAAGAAGAATGGATAATCCAAACATAAGGAGATGAAAAGAATGGATAGGAGCAGAGATATGAGATGAAAAGAAGTGTTAGTAAGTAATTAAATAAATAGAAGGAGATGAGAGAGAGAAGTTTTCGAAAATAATTTTTGAAAAGGAGTTGATGATTTTCGAAAATTAAAGGGGAAATTGGTGCACGAAATTGTGATCTCCAGGCTCGAACAATCCCTGGTAATGGCTCCAAAAACTTGGTGCTCTGTTCTCAATACATAATTGTCACAACTTCGATACAACTAACCAGCAGGTGCACTGGGTCGTCCAAGTAATACCTTACGTGAGTAAGGGTCGAATCCCATGGAGATTGTTGGTATGAAGCAAGCTATGGTCACCTTGTAAATCTCAGTCAGGCAGATATAAAGTGATAATGGTGTTTTCGAATATTATATAATAAAATAGGGATAGAGATACTTATGTAATTCATTGGTGAGAATTTCAGATAAGCGAATGGAGATGCTTTTCGTTCCTCTGAACCTCTGCTTTCCTGCTATCTTCATCCAGTTAGTCTTACTCCTTTCCATGGCTGGCTTTATGTGATACATCACCACTGTCAATGGCTACTTTCGGTCATCTCTCGGGAAAATGATCCAATGCCCTGTCACGGCACGGCTAATCGTCTGGAGGCATCACCCTTGTCAATGGCTTCATCTTATCCTCTCAGTGAATAATATGCTCACGCACCCTGTCACGGCACGGCTATTCATCTGTCGGTTCTCGATCATGCTGGAATAGGATTTACTATCCTTTTGCGTCTGTCACTAACGCCCTGCAATCGCGAGTTAGGAGCTCGTCACAGTCATTCAATCATTGAATCCTACTCGGAATACCACATACAAGGTTTAGACCTTCTGGATTCTCTTGAATGCCGCCATCATTCTAGCTTACGCCACGAAGATTCCGGTTAAGAGATCTAAGAGATATTCATTCTAGCTTATTTCATGTAGAACAGAAGTGTTTGTCAGGCACGCGTTCATAAGGGAGAAGGATGATGAGCGTCACACATAATCATCACCTTCATCACGTTCTTGGGTGCGAATGGATATCTTAGAAGCGAAATAAGAAGAATTGAATAGAAAACAGTAGTACTTTGCATTAATCTTTGAGGAACAGCAGAGCTCCACACCTTAATCTATGGAGTGTAGAAACTCTACCGTTAAAAATACATAAGTGAAGGTCCAGGCATGGCCGAGATGGCCAGCCCCCTAAAACGTGATCAAAGGATCATAAGGTAATCCAAAGATGCCTAATACAATAGTAAGAGGTCCTATTTATAATAAACTAGCTACTAGGGTTTACATGAGTAAGTATTTGATGTATAAATCCACTTCCGGGGCCCACTTGGTGTGTGTTTGGGCTGAGCTTAAGTGTTGCACGTGTAGAGGCCATTTGTGGAGTTGAACGCCAGTTTTTGTGCCAGTTTGGGCGTTCAACTCTGGTTTTGGATCCTTTTCTGGCGCTGGACGCCAGATTTGGGTAGAAAGCTGGCGTTGAACGCCAGTTTACGTCGTCAATTCTTGGCCAAAGTATGGACTATTATATGTTTCTGGAAATCCCTGGATGTCTACTTTCCAACGCAATTGGAAGTGCGCCATTTCGAGTTCTGTAGCTCCAGAAAATCCACTTTGAGTGCAGGGAGGTCAGAATCCAACAGCATCAGCAGTCCTTTTTCAACCTCTGAATCTGATTTCTGCTCAAGTCCCTCAATTTCAGCCAGAAAATACCTGAAATCACAGAAAAACACACAAACTCATAGTAAAGTCCAGAAATGTGAATTTAACACAAAATCTATTAAAAACATCCCTAAAAGTAACTAGATCCTACTAAAAACATACTAAAAACAATGTCAAAAAGCGTATAAATTGTCCGCTCATCACAACACCAAACTTAAATTGTTGCTTGTCCCCAAGCAACTGAAAATCAAAATAGGATAAAAAGAATAGAATATACTATAAATTCCAAACTATCAATGAAACAGAGCTTCAATCATATGAGCGGGACTTATAGCTTTTTGCCTCTTGAATAGTTTTGGCATCTCACTTTATCCATTGAGGTTCAGAATGATTGGCATCTATAGGAACTTCAGATTTCGAATAGTGTTATTGACTCTCTTAGTTCAGTATGATGATTCTTGAACACAGCTTCTTTATGAGTCTTGGCCGTGGCCCTAAGCATTTTGTTTTCCAGTATTACCATCGGATACATAAATGCCACAGACACATAATTGGGTGAACCTTTTCAGATTGTGACTCAGCTTTGCTAAAGTCCCCAATTAGAGGTGTCCAGGGTTCTTAAGCACACTCTTTTTTTTTTGCTTTGGACCTTGACTTTAACCGCTCAGTCTCAAGTTTTCACTTGACACCTACACGCCACAAGCACATGGTTAGGGACAGCTTGGTTTAGCCGCTTAGACCAGGATTTTATTCCTTTAGGCCCTCCTATCCACTGATGCTCAAAGCCTTGGGATCCTTTTTATTTGCCCTTGCCTTTTGGTTTTAAGGGTTATTGGCTTTTTGCTCTTGCCTCTTGGTTTTAAGAGCTTTTGGCTTTTTCTGCTTGCTTTTTCTTTCTATTTTTTTTTTTCGCCAAAATTTTTTTTTTTGCAAGCTTTGTTCTTTGCTGCTTTTTCTTGCTTCAAGAATCATTTTTTATGATTTTTCAGATTATCAAATAACATGTCTCCTAGTCATCATTCTTTCAAGAGCCAACATATTTAACATTCTTAAACAACAACTTCAAAAGACATATACACTGTTCAAGCATACATTCAGAAAACAAGAAGCATTATCACCACATCAATATAATTAAACTAAGTTCAAGGATAAATTCAAACTCATGTACTTCTTGTTCTTTTGAATTAAAACAGTTTTTATTTTAAGAGAGGTGATGGATTCATAGGACATTCATAACTTTAAGACAAAGTTACTAACTACTAATGATCATGTAATGAAGACACAAACATAGATAAGCACATAACATAGAAAACGAAAAACAGAGAAAGTAAGAACAAGGAATGAGTCCACCTTAGTGATGTCCTTGAGCTCTTCTATGTCTCTTCCTTGCCTTGGCTGCTCCTCCTTCATTTCTTTTAGATCTTCTCTGATTTCATGAAGGATGATGGAGTGCTCTTGATGTTCCACCCTTAGTTGCTTCCAATAATTGTGTGGAAGAAAATGTATCCCCTGAGGTATCTCAGGGATCTCTTGATTTGCAGTCAAATGTTCTACCACTGAGCTATAGACCCTTGATGGAAGCTTTTGTCTTCCCTTTCCTCTTTCTAGAGGTTTCTCTGGCCTTAGGTGCCATCAATGGTTATGGAAAAAACAAAAAAGCTATGCTTTTACCACACCAAACTTAGAATGTTGCTCGCCCTCGAGCAAAAGAAGAAAGAATAGAAGAAGAAGAAGAGGATATGGAGGAGATGGATGGAGGTGCGTATTCGGCCATATGGGTGGGATTGGGTGGGAAAGAGATGTTGAATTTTAAAGGTAGTGGTGTTCGAATGTGAGTGGTAAAGGGTTAATAAGGAAGAGTGTTTATTGGGAATAGAGGATGATTGAGAAGAGAGAAGAGAGTGAGTGGAGGTAGGTGGGGATCCTGTGGGGTCCACAGATCCTGAGGTGATCCTGTGAGGTCCCAGATCTTGAGGTGTCAAGGCATTTACATCCCTGCACCAATTTAGGCATGCAAAATGCCCTTGCACACAACTCTGGGCGTTCAGCGCCAGGTTGGTGCCCATTTTGGGCGTTCAACGCCCCTTTGCTGCCATTTCTGGCGTTGAACGCCAGAACCATGCTTGTTCTGGGCGTTCAGCACCAGGATGCTCCCATTCTGGGCGTTCAGCGCCAGAACTATGCTCTGTTCTGGCGTTTGAACGCCAGATAGATGCTCCTCCAGGGTGTGATTTTTCTTCTGCTGTTTTTGATTCCTGTTTTTGATTTTTTTGTTTATTTTGTGACTCTACATGATCATGAACCTAAGAAAACATGAAAAACAATAAAAATAAGAATTAGATAAACATTGGGTTGCCTCCCAACAAGCGCTTCTTTAATGTCAATAGCTTGACAGTGGGCTCTCATGGAGCCTCACAGATGTGCAGAGCTTTGTTGAGACTCTCCAACACCAAACTTAGAGTTTGGATATGGGAGTTCAACACCAAACTTAGAGTTTGGTTGTGGCCTCCCAACACCAAACTTAGAGTTTGACTGTGGGGGCTCTGGTTGACTCTGCCTTGAGAGAAGCTTTTTCTGCTTCCTCTCCATGGTTGCAGAGGGAGATCCTTGAGTTTTAAACACAAGGGAGTCCTCATTCCATTGAAGGATTATTTCACCTCTGTCAACATTAATCACAGCTCTTGCTGTGGCCAGGAAAGGTCTTCCTAGGATGATGGATTCATCCTCTTCCTTTCCAGTATCCAGGACTATGAAATCAGCAGGGATGTAAAGGCCTTCAACCTTTACTAATATGTCTTCTACTTGTCCATAAGCCTGTTTTCTAGAGCTGTCTGCCATCTCTAATGAGATTTTAGCAGCTTGCACCCCATAGATTCCTAGTTTCTCTATTACAGAGAAGGGCATGAGGTTTATTCCTGAACCAAGGTCACACAGAGCCTTAAAGATCATGGTGCCTATGGTACAGGGTATTATGAACTTTCCAGGATCCTGTCTCTTCTGAGGCAATGTCAGTTGATCCAGATTACTTAGTTCATTGATGAACAAGGGAGGTTCAACTTCCCAAGTATCAATGCCAAATAATTTGGCATTTAGCTTCAT
Organism: Arachis hypogaea; assembly: GCF_003086295.3. Taxonomy (NCBI): domain Eukaryota; kingdom Viridiplantae; phylum Streptophyta; class Magnoliopsida; order Fabales; family Fabaceae; genus Arachis; species Arachis hypogaea. Next base: position 79,877,446 of record NC_092048.1, on the reverse strand, counting down.
GATTGCACCAAGAAACATGGAAGTTTGCTCTTCAGTAACATCCTCATTCTCTTCAGAAGAGGAATACTCATCAGAGCTCATGAAGGGCATAAGGAGGTTCAATGGGATCTCTATGGTCTCTAGATGGGCCCCAGAGTCCTTTGGTTCCTCAGAGGGAAGCTCCTTATTGACCACTGGACGTCCCAGGAGGTCTTCCTCCTTGGGATTCACGTCCTCTCCTCTCCTCACAGGTTCGGCCATGGCGCTTATGTCAATGGCCTTGCACTCTCCTTTTGGATTCTCTTCTGTATTACTTGGGAGAGTACTAGGAGGGATTTCAGTGATCCTTTTACTCAGCTGGCCCACTTGTGCTTCCAGATTTCTAATGGAAGACCTTGTTTCATTCATGAAACTTACAGTGGCTTTAGATAGATCAGAGACTAGATTTGCTAAATTAGGAGCATTTTGTTCAGAGTTCTCTGTCTGTTGCCGAGTTGATGATGGAAAAGGCTTGCTGTTGTTAAACCTGTTTCTTCCACCATTGTTAAAGCCTTGTTGAGGCTTTTGATCCTTCCATGAGAAATTTGGATGATTTCTCCATGATGAGTTATAGGTGTTTCCATAAGGTTCACCTAAGTAGTTCACCTCTGCTATTGCAGGGTTCTCAGGATCATAAGCTTCTTCTTCAGGAGAAGTCTCTTGAGTACTGTTGGATGCAGCTTGCATTCCATTCAGACTCTGAGAAATCATATTGACTTGCTGAGTCAATATTTTATTTTGAGCCAATATGGCATTCAGAGTATCAACTTCAAGAACTCCCTTCTTCATAGGCGTCCCATTACTCACAGGATTCCTTTCAGAAGTGTACATGAACTGGTTATTAGCAACCATGTCAATGAGTTCTTGAGCTTCTGCAGGCGTTTTCTTTAGGTGAATGGATCCACCTGTAGAAGTGTCCAGTGACATCTTTGATAGCTCAGATAAACCATCATAGAATATATCCAGGATGGTCCATTCTGAAAGCATGTCAGAAGGACACTTTTTGATCAACTGTTTGTATCTTTCCCAAGCTTCATAGAGGGATTCACCTTCTTTTTGTCTGAAGGTTTGAACATCAGCTCTAAGCTTGCTCAACTTTTGAGGAGGAAAGTACTTGGCTAAGAAAGCCGTGACTAGCTTATCCCAAGAGTTCAGGCTGTCTTTGGGTTGAGAATCCAACCATAATCTAGCTCTGTCTCTTACAGCAAAAGGGAAAAGCATGAGCCTGTAGACTTCAGGATCTACTCCATTAGTCTTAACAGTATCACATATCTGCAAGAATTCAATTAAGAACTGAAAGGGATCTTCAGATGGAAGTCCATGAAACTTGCAGTTCTGCTGCATCAGAGAAACTAATTGAGGTTTCAGCTCAAAGTTGTTTGCTCCAATGGTAGGAATGGAGATGCTTCTTCCATGTAAATTGGAATTAGGTGCAGTGAAGTCACCAAGCATCTTCCTTATATTATTATTATTTTCGGCTGCCATCTCCTTTTCCTGTTCGAAAATTTCTGAAAGGTTATCTCTGGATTGTTGTATTTTAGTTTCTCTTAATTTTTTTCTTCAGAGTCCTTTCAGGTTCTGGATCTGCTTTAACAAGAATGTTCTTGTCCTTGCTCCTGCTCATATGACAAAGAAGATGGCACAGAAAAAATAGTAATAATAATATGGATCCTTTATACCACAGTATAGGGATCCTTGTGTTAGTAGAAGAAAAGAAGGGAAGAAAATATGAACTCAGAGAGAGAGGGGATTCGGATTTTTGGAGAGTTGAAGGAAAGATGTTAGTATATCAATAAACAAATAGAAGAAGATGAGAGGGGGAAGTGAATTTTAGAAAACAATATTTGAAAAAGAGTTAGTGATTTTTGAAAATAGTTTTTGAAAAAGGTTAGTATTTTTTTCGAATTTTTTTTTTAAAATAAAAAATAAAAATAATTAGTTAATAAAAAAGAAATTTTTGAAAAAGAGGGAAGATATTTTCGAAAATTAGAGAGAGAGAGTTAGTTAGGTAGTTTTGAAAAAGTTAAGAAACAAACAAAAAGTTAGTTAGTTAGTTGAAACAAATTTTGAAAATCAATTTTGAAAAGATAAGAAGTTAGGAAGTTAGAAAAGATATTTTGAAAATCAAATTTTTTAAAAAGATAAGATGAGAAGATATTTTTGAAAAGATATGATAGAAATTAGTTTTGAAAAAGATTTGATTTTTAAAATCTCAATTAATGACTTGATTCACAAGAAATCACAAGGTATGATTCTAGAACTTAAAGTTTGAATCTTTCTTAACAAGCAAGTAACAAACTTCAAATTTTTGAATCAAAACATTAATTGATTATTTATTTTCGAAAATTTGATATAAAAATAAGAAAAAGATTTTTGAAAAATATTTTTGAAATTTTCGAAAATAACTAAGAATTTTGAAAAAGATTTGATTTTTGAAAAAGATTTTGAAAAAGATAAGATTTTCAAATTGAAAATTTGATTTGACTCATAAGAAACAATTTGATTTTAAAAACTTTTGAAAAAGTCAACTCAAATTTTTGAATTTGATGAGAGAAAAAGGAAAAGATATTTTTTTTTTTGATTTTTGAAATTTTTATGAAATCATGAAAATTATGCAATGCATGAAATTTTTAGATCAAAACAATGAATGCATGCAAGAATGCTATGAATGTCAAGATGAACACCAAGAACACCATGAATGTCAAGATGAACATCATAGACACAATTTTGAAAAACATTTAATGCAAAGAAAACATGCAAGACACCAAACTTAGAATTCTTTAATGCTTACGCACTAAGAATTCAAGAATGCATATGATAAACATGAAAAGACACAAAACAAAAAATCATCAAGATCAAACAAGAAGACTTACCAAGAACAACTTGAAGATCATGAAGAACACCATGAATGCATGAAATTTTCGAAAAATGCAAGATGCACATGCAATTGACACCAAACTTATGATATGACTCAAGACTCAAACAAGAAACATGAAATATTTTTTATTTTTGTGATTTTCTAAATTTTTTTGGATTTTTATTTTATATTTTTTTGAAAAATTATTTTGAAAAAGAAAAATAAGGATTCCAAAATTTTTAATATGAATTCCAGGAATCTTATGCTCTAAAGCTCCAATCAAAGGGTCAGGCATGGCTTAATAGCCAGCCAAGCTTTAGCATATAATTACATGGACTGGAGTGATTAGTTGAATACCAATCCCAAAGCAGTTTGGGTATGGCTTTACAGCCAGATAGGATTCAACATGTTTCATGAAACACTAGAATTCATTCTTAAAAATCTTGAAGTCATAGAATAATTTATTTTTGAAAACATTATTTTTATTATTTTATTTTATTTTTTTTTTTTTTTCAAAAACAAAAGAAAAATTTTTGAAAGCTTTTTGAAAAATTTTTGAAAACAAAACAAAAAGAAAATTACCTAATCTGAGCAACAAGATGAACCGTCAGTTGTCCAAACTCGAACAATCCTCGGCAACGGCGCCAAAAACTTGGTGCACGAAATTGTGATCTCCAGGCTCGAACAATCCCTGGTAATGGCTCCAAAAACAAGGTGCTCTGTTCTCAATACATAATTGTCACAACTTCGATACAACTAACCAGCAAGTGCACTGGGTCGTCCAAGTAATACCTTACGTGAGTAAGGGTCGAATCCCACGGAGATTGTTGGTATGAAGCAAGCTATGGTCACCTTGTAAATCTTAGTCAGGCAGATATAAAGTGATAATGGTGTTTTCGAATATTATATAATAAAATAGGGATAGAGATATTTATGTAATTCATTGGTGAGAATTTCAGATAAGCGAATGGAGATGCTTTTCGTTCCTCTGAACCTCTGCTTTCCTGCTATCTTCATCCAGTTAGTCTTACTCCTTTCCATGGCTGGCTTTATGTGATACATCACCACTGTCAATGGCTACTTTCGGTCATCTCTTAGGAAAATGATCCAATGCCCTGTCACGGCACGGCTAATCGTCTGGAGGCATCACCCTTGTCAATGGCTTCATCTTATCCTCTCAGTGAATAATATGCTCACGCACCCTGTCACGGCACGGCTATTCATCTGTCGGTTCTCGATCATGCTGGAATAGGATTTACTATCCTTTTGCGTCTGTCACTAACGCCTTGCAATCACGAGTTAGGAGCTCGTCACAGTCATTCAATCATTGAATCCTACTCGGAATACCACAGACAAGGTTTAGACCTTCCGGATTCTCTTGAATGCCGCCATCATTCTAGCTTACGCCACGAAGATTCCGGTTAAGAGATCTAAGAGATATTCATTCTAGCTTATTTCATGTAGAACAGAAGTGTTTGTCAGGCACGCGTTCATAAGGGAGAAGGATGATGAGCGTCACACATAATCATCACCTTCATCACGTTCTTGGGTGCGAATGGATATCTTAGAAGCGAAATAAGAAGAATTGAATAGAAAACAGTAGTACTTTGCATTAATCTTTGAGGAACAGCAGAGCTCCACACCTTAATCTATGGAGTGTAGAAACTCTACCGTTAAAAATACATAAGTGAAGGTCCAGGCATGGCCGAGATGGCCAGCCCCCTAAAACGTGATCAAAGGATCATAAGGTAATCCAAAGATGCCTAATACAATAGTAAGAGGTCCTATTTATAATAAACTAGCTACTAGGGTTTACATGAGTAAGTATTTGATGTATAAATCCACTTTCGGGGCCCACTTGGTGTGTGTTTGGGCTGAGCTTAAGTGTTGCACGTGCAGAGGCCATTTGTGGAATTGAACGCCAGTTTTTGTGCCAGTTTGGGCGTTCAACTTTGGTTTTGGATCCTTTTCTGGCGCTGGACGCCAGATTTGGGTAGAAAGCTGGTGTTGAACGCCAGTTTACGTCGTCAATTCTTGGCCAAAGTATGGACGGTTATATATTGCTGGAAAGCCCTGGATGTCTACTTTCCAACGCAATTGGAAGCGCGCCATTTCGAGTTCTGTAGCTCCAGAAAATCCACTTTGAGTGCAGGGAGGTCAGAATCCAACAGCATCAGCAGTCCTTTTTCAACCTCTGAATCTGATTTCTGCTCAAGTCCCTCAATTTCAGCCAGAAAATACCTGAAATCACAGAAAAACACACAAACTCATAGTAAAGTCCAGAAATGTGAATTTAACACAAAATCTATTAAAAACATCCCTAAAAGTAACTAGATCCTACTAAAAACATACTAAAAACAATGTCAAAAAGCGTATAAATTGTCCACTCATCAGAAATAAAATTAAAATTTAAATTTAAAACAATTAATTAATTAAAAAGAATTTTTGAAAAAGAGGGAGGTATTTTCGAAAATTAGAGAGGGAAGAGTAGTTAGGTGGTTTTGAAAAAGATAAGAAACAAACAAAAAGTCACTTAGTTAGTTGAAAAAGATTTGAAAATTAATTTTGAAAAGATAAGAAGATAAGAAGTTAGAAAAGATATTTTAAAATCAAATTTTTGAAAAAGATATGATTTTAAAAGATATGATAGAAAGATATGATTAAAATTAGTTTTGAAAAAGATTTGAATTTTAAAATCAAAATTAATGACTTAACTCACAAGTAATCACAAGATATGATTCTAGAACTTAAAGTTTGAATCTTTCTTAACAAGAAATTAACAAACTTGAAATTTTTGAATCAAAACATTAATTGTTGATAATATTTTCGAAAATTATGAGATAAAATTAAGAAAAAGATTTTTGAAATATATTTTTAAAATTTTCGAAAATAAATAAGAAAAATGAAAAAGATTTGATTTTTGAAAAAGATTTTGAAAAGATAAGATTTTTAAATTGAAAATTTGATTTGATTCATAAGAAACAACTAAATTTTAAAAAGTTTTGAAAAAGTCAACTCAAATTTTCGAAAATTTATGGGTGAAAAAGGGAAAGATATTTTTTTTTATTTTTGAATTTTTAATGATGAAAGAGAAAAACATCAAAAAGACTCAATGCATGAAAATTTTGGATCAAAACATGTGATGCATGCAAGAACAATATGAATGTCAACATGAACACCAAGAACACTTTGAATGTCAAGATGAACACCAAAAACTTATTTTTGAAAGATTTTCAAGAAAAGAAAATATGCAAGACACCAAACTTAGAAATTTTTAATGCTTAGACAATATGAATGCAAGAATGCATATGAAAAACACCATACAACACAAAACAATATAATATGAAGATCAAACAAGAAATTTTATCAAGAACAACTTGAAGATCATGATGAATGCAATGCATGAATGCAATTTTCGAAAAATGCAAGATGAATATGCAATTGACACCAAACTTAAAATTTGACACAAGACTTAAACAAGAAACATAAAAAAATATTTTTGATTTTTATGATTTTATAATTTTTTTTTTGGATTTTTCGAAAATTATTTGAAAAAGAAAAATAAGGATTTCAAAATTTTTAATATGAATTCAAGGAATCTTGCACTCTTAGTCTAAAGCTTCAGTCCAGGAATTAGACATGGCTCACTAGCCAGCCAAGCTTTCAGTGAAAGCTCCGGTCCAAAACACTAGACATGGCCAATGGCCAGCCAAGCTTTTAGAATACAAATCAGTCATACAATAACAAATTTGATTAGCAACAACTAGCTTGCTCTTGTGATGCTGGTTTGGAAGCCTCAGTCCAAATGAATTTAGACATGGCTTTACAGCCAGCCAGGCTTCAACATGATTCATGAAACTCTAGAATTCTTTCTTAAAAATTCCGAAGAACATAAATTAATTAAAAAATTTTTTTTGATTTTTTCGAAAATAGGAATAATAAAACAAAAAGGTTAAAATTATAATAAAGTTACCTAATCTGAGCAACAAGATGAACCGTCAGTTGTCCAAACTCGAACAATCCCCGGCAACGGCACCAAAAACTTGGTGTTGTTGCCAGATCAAACTTGGCACTGATGTTACCGGACCAAAAACTTGCCGAAAACTCGAACAATCTCCGGCAACACGCCAAAAACTTGGTGTGCAAAATCGTGATCATTCCATTCCTTGGTAACGGCGCTAAAAACTCAATACGCACGTTCATGATCTTATATCTGTTTCACAACTTCGTACAACTAACCAGCAAGTGCACTGGGTCGTCCAAGTAATAAACCTTACGTGAGTAAGGGTCGATCCCACGGAGATTGTCAGCTTGAAGCAAGCTATGGTCATCTTGTAAATCTCAGTCAGGCGGATATTAAATAATTATGGAGTTTTCGAATAATAATAATAATTAAACAGAAAATAAAGATAGAGATACTTATGTAATTCATTGGTGAGAATTTCAGATAAGCGTATAGAGATGCTTTCGTCCCTCTGAACCTCTGCTTTCCTGATGTCTTCATCCAATCAATCCTACTCCTTTCCATGCCAAGCTTTATTTAGGGCATCACCGTTGTCAATGGCTACATCCCATCCTCTCAGTGAAAAAGGTCCAAATGCTCTGTCACAGCACGGCTAATCATCTGTCGGTTCTCGATCATACTGGAATAGAATCCATTGATCCTTTTGCGTCTGTCACTACGCCCAGCACTCGCGAGTTTGAAGCTCGTCACAGCCATCCCTTCCCAGATCCTACTCGGAATACCACAGACAAGGTTTAGACTTTCCGGATCTCAGGAATGGCCATCCATGGGTTCTAACTTATACCACGAAGACACTAATAACTCGGACTCGGTCCCCTGTATTAGATATCCAAGAGATATCCATTCAGTCTAAGGTAGAACGGAAGTGGTTGTCAGGCACACGTTCATAAGTTGAGAATGATGATGACTGTCACGATCATCACATCCATCATATTGAAGTGCGAATGAATATCTTAGAAGCGGAATAAGTTGAATTGAATAGAAAAACAGTAGTACTTTGCAATAATCTTTGAGGAACAACCGAGCTCCACACCTTAATCTATGGTGTGTAAAAACTCTACCGTTGAAAATACATAAGTGATGAAGGTCCAGGCATGGCCGAGAGGCCAGCCCCCAAACGTGATCTAAAGATGAAACTAAAGATGAAAACTCAATAGTAAAAAGTCCTATTTATAAAAACTAGCTACTAGGGTTTACAGAAGTAAGTAATTGATGTAGAAATCCACTTCTGGGGCCCACTTGGTGTGTGCTTGGGCTGAGCTTGAAGTTTACACGTGGAGAGGTCATTCTTGGAGTTGAATGCCAGTTTGTAACATGTTTCTGGCGTTGAACTCCACTTTGCAACTTGTTTCTGGCGCTGAACGCCAGACTACAACATGGAACTGGCGTTCAACGCCAGTTTGCGTCGTCTAAACTCGGGCAAAGTATGGACTATTATATATTGCTGGAAAGCCCTGGATGTCTACTTTCCAACGCAATTAGAAGCGCGCCATTTGGAGTTCTGTAGCTCCAGGAAACCAGTTTGAGTGCAGGGAGGTTAGAATCCAACAGCATCTGCAGTCCTTCTTCAACCTCTGAATCTGATTTTTGCTCAGGTCCCTCAATTTTAGCCAGAAAATACCTGAAATCACAGAAAAACACACAAACTCATAGTAAAGTCCAAAAATGTGAATTTTAATTAAAAACTAATAAAAATATACGAAAAACTAACTAAATCATACTGAAAACTATGTAAAAACAATGCCAAAAAGCGTATAAATTATCTGCTCATCACGCACACAAGGCAATTTTTCCAGCTCCAGTTTTGAGATTAGTCGAGGACGTTGGGGGTAACGTTGGTTTACCAACGTTCCCTCCAACGTTGGACACTTGTGCGTACTCACACTGCCTTGTGCGTACGTACACTAAGCAATACAACCAGCTCCAGCTTTTGATATTTATCAAGGACGTTGGGGGTAATGTTGGTTCCTTTTCTCTTTACAATGTTACCAGCAATATTGGTGAGCTAACTTTGGCCACCAACGTTTCATCTTAACTCTTTGGAACGTTGGTGGCAACGTTGGTGAGCTAACTTTTGCCACCAACGTTGCCTTCTCTGCTTCTTTCTCACCCTTCCTCTGTTTCTTTTCACCTGTCATCAACTAAACAAATGCATCAAAGCTTTGCCATAATCACAAGATTCTTGCACCATTCATAGCATCAAGTAATTTCTTGCATAAATCTCATGAAAATGCATATAATTAACCATGTTTGATTGAATCAAGGTATGCATGAAATTCTCATCCAATTACTTACTTATTACTCAAGAAAGTGCATGAAACTATATAAAAACAAACGAAAAAGGCTTGTGAAACTAGCCTAAGATGCCTCCGCATCATTTCAGCCTCAAACACTTCTTTAACCAGTGGCTTTATGGCATCTATCCTCATGCATTCCTCCGGGAGCTCTGGATGTTGCATAGCCTCGACTGCACTCAGTACAACCTCCTCATCATTGACTCTCAGTGTCATTTCCCCGTTCTAGACGTCAATTATGGTTTGTCCTGTGGCGAGGAAATGTCTTCCTAGAATGATAGATGTATTCTTGTCCTCCTGCATATCCAGTATCACAAAATCCACAAGAAAGGTAATGGGTCCTACTCTCACAAGCATATCTTCCACCACCCCACTAGAAACTTGACTGAGTGGTCAGCAAGTTGGAGGCGAATACCGGTGGGCTTAATTTCTTGAAATTGAAGTTTTCACATTAATGATAATGTCATCAACTTGATGCTTGCTCCAACATCGTATATGGCCTTCTTTAAACAGGTGTTTCCAATGGTTCAGGGGATTATGAAACTCCCTGGGTCTTGAATTTTTTCCAGTAGATTCCTTTGAATGACTGAATTACACTCTTTGGTGAGCACAATTTTTTCGGCCTCTTTCCAATCCCTTTTATTACTCAATATGTCCTTCATAAAATTAGCATAGGGAAGGGATTTGTTCCAGAGCCTTTGCAAAGGGGATTTTGATCTCAAGTTTCTTGAAAACTTCAAAGAATTTGGCAAACTGCCTGTCCTTTTATGCCTTCTGGAGCTTTTGAGTGTATGGCAGCTTGCCTTAATATTCTAGGGCTTTTAGTAGTGCAGGATGAGTATCCAGGATAACATGAAAAGGGTTATTAGGGTGTCTGGGTGATACATCCCTTGGAATGGCGTTAATAGCTCCTCCCCTCTCTAGGCGTTGAATGCCAGAGCTGCCCCCTTCTAGGCGTTCAGCGCCCTAGATGGTTCTATGGGTTGCTGTGTTTTCACCTTCTGACATTTTGTCGTCATCCTGCACTCTATTGTTCTGAGGTTGGGTATTCGGGGTCCTTCCACTTCTCAATTGAATAGCTTGACACTCTTCTCTTATCTGTTCAGATATCTGCTGTTTGGCCTGGTTCAACTGTGCTTTTCTTGCTGGAGGCTCGGGTCTCCTGTAATTCTTCTTGCAAGCTCAGCACTTGTTGCATGAGAAAGTGCAGCTGCTGCGCTAAAGATTCATTTTTTTCAGGAGTGGTGGATTCAGAGCGGACACTGCCTTGACTTCCCCTTTCATTGAGATCTCACCAGATGAGTATAAATACTGATTGTTAGCGACCATCTCAATAAGTTTATAAGCTTTTTTAGTTGCTTTTCATGTGTATGAACCGCCAGCAGTGTGATCTAGGGACATCTTGGCCATGTCCGGGAGTCCATAATAGAAAATATCTAGCTTAACCCAATCTGAGAACATTTTCATGGGGCATTTTCTGAGCATCAGCTTGTACCTTTTCCAAGCATCGTAGAGGGACTCTCTCTCTCCTTGCTTAAAGGTCTGAATATCTATTCTCAACTTAGTCAGCTTCCTTGGGGAAAAATATTTATTCAAAAACTTGTTCGCTACTTTACTCCATGTGTTTAGGCTTTCTTTGGGTTGAGCATCTAACCATTTCTTTGCTTGATCTTTCACAGTAAACGGAAAGAGTAGCAGTCTGTAGATGTCAGGGTCTACTCTATTGGTCTTCACGGTGTCACGAATCTACAGAAAATTAGCGAGGAACTCATTGGGTTCTTCCTGTGAGAGTCCATAAAACTGGCAGTTCTGCTTCACTAGAGTGATTAATTGTGGGTTGAGCTCAAAATTGTCTTTTTTGATAGGAGGCACACAAATGCTCCTTCCATAGAAATTAGGAGTAGGAGCTGTGTAAGATCCAAGGGTTCTTCTGGGTTGTGAATTCTGAATTGGATCCATAGTAATTTTGGTGTTCCTATACAAATAAGAGGCAAAGAAAAGTGGGAGTCTCTATGTCAAAGTCTAGAAAGCTCCCAATGAGATATCCAAAAGAGATAAAAATAATATAAAGTAGCCGATTAACAAGAAAATTCGAAACAAGAATGCAAGAATTAATCCCTTTTTTTCTCTTTTTTAAGAATTCGAAAATAATTAAAAAAATGGAATACTAACTCGAAAATTAAAAAAAAAAATTAATTAAAAATTTCAAAAAATTAAAAAATTAGAAAGAAAAGGGTTTAAAAATTTTTGAAATTCAAAAAAAGAAAGGGTTTTAAAAGTTTTAAAATTTCAAAAAGAGAGAGAAAAAGATAAACTAAAGAAACATTAAACATAAATTTTGAATTTTAAAATTTGAATTTAAATGAAAAAATCAAATAGCTAGAATCAAGGAAAAGATAAATAAGATAAAGATCAAGAATCAAGAAAGATAAACAAAATATGATTTGCAAATTTAAAAAGAGACTTAATTAAAAAAGGAAAAGAAAAGATTTGAAATTTTCGAAATTTAAAATGAAAAAGGAAATATTAAAAGCGACCAAACTTAAAATTTAAAATTAAATCAAAATAAGATAACAAGAAAAATTCGAAAATTAAAAAGGAAAAGAGAAATAATATTAATTTAAAAAATTTAAAAGAAAAACAGACAAAAACACCAAACTTAAAAATTTTGAAATCAAATAAGAGATAATAACTAAAAATTCGAACAAGAAGAAAGAAAACAAGATCAATTTTCAAAAATTTGGAAGAACAATAATTAAACAGAAACTACTAAGAAACACCAAACTTAAAACTTTGAAAATAAGAGAAAATTAATAATGAAAATTTTTTTGAAAGAAAAACAAAGAGATACGTAAACCTCAAAAGTTTGAATCTCAAAAGGAAATACATGGTCAAAAACTGATAAAAGTACCTGATCTAAGTAACAAAACAACTGGTAATTGTCAATTACGAACAACCCCCAGCAACGGCGCAAAAAACTTGGTGCGTGAAATTTAAACTCCTACAACTTTACCGGCAAGTGCACCGGGTCGTCCAAGTAATACCTCAGGTGAGTGAGGGTCAATCCCACGAGGATTGTTGGATTGAGCAAGTAATAGTTATCTTGCTGGACTTAGTCAGGTGAAAAGTAAAGAGAATTGTTGTTGTTGAAAGCGCATAAAACAAGAAAGTAAAAAAAACAATTAAATATTGTTAAAGAGATAATATATGAAAGTAGTTAAGGGTTTGGGGATGCTTATCTTTCCAGATTAATACTTCTTACTAACTATTTTAACAATGAATGATTCATTCTATGACAAACTGTGAATGATTAAACCCCAATTCCTCGGCAGTTTAATCTCCTCTAATTCTCAACAAAAGCCAGGGTCAGTGGTCATTCAATTCGAACGAGGGTGAAGCTCAGAATTCTAAATAATGATATAAACTATTAATTCATAGAAGAGAAAATTCAGTCCCCACTTTCTTCTTCTTGCCCGACATGGTGGTGCAGAAAGTAGAAGAAAATGTAAAGCAATTAACTTGCATGTTAAAGGAAATAAATTACCTCTAACCTCTGATTGTGCTGAACATGCTTTTGCTTAACTTGATTTGACATTAGCTTCATTGATTAGCTTTTCCTTTCTTTCTCTTTTTGTGTTAGAATGAAAAAGATGAAGCTGTCTTTCTTCTCTGATGCATTACCCGAAGTAAACTCAGCAAGGCTTAGGGTTGCTTCTCTTTTGCTTGTAAGCTAATTTGCTGGCTTAGCGGATTGTTATCCATTCAGTAGCCTTGAGTGCATTTGGTTCATAGGTTTGAACTGTGACAAAAATAATTTGGGCCTGCACACTTAAACAACATTATAAAATCCACGTGGGTTATTAACCCAAATCAACATGTTTGTTATCATCAATTTTTTGTTTATTTTTCTAAACTCAACATAAAATAAGCAAGATTTTCTAGCATCCGTTCCTCAAGTCACTCATTTCTTTCACTACATATATAGAATGATTACAGATTAAAGGATCATCATAGTTTGATACGAATAAATGCTTTGATTGTGATAAATTACTCAAGAGGAAGATAATTTTTTTTAGTAAATTTTGACATAAAGAAGAACACATATAAGTAGAGAAATATATGGCTAGCGCTTGTTCTTGAGTATAAGCATGATCAATAGTAATCTATATTGTAGTACTCCAAATAAGAGTTAGAGGTGAAGGTAGAAAGGATGAAGAAGAGACAAATTGGTTCTTATCTATTTTCCACTTGCTAGCATAGTACTTAACGACTAGGATCATTACAATAACATGGCACATAGATAACTTTTTCTAACATTTAACATTGGAGATTACGAAAAGACCGTATCATGTCACAATAAACAACAACAGAGTTGAAGTTTGTGCCATTTTTCTAGATAGGGATTAACTTTTCATTCCAAAAAAAATAGGAAATGGATTGAGTCTTTACTCTCTATTCCCTATTAAACGAACATTATACCCATCATATCTCTCTTGTACACTAACTTAAAATACACATATTTATTTAATATTTTGTCAAAAGAATGTACAATAACTTTAAAAGTGACAATACCCTTACGTTATTCTATTGTGTTCACTCCCTTCCTCCATTTCAGATCCTTTTCCTTCCTTTCATTCTTAACTTTCTAAGAATTTCTCAATTCAAGAGTTAAAATCCAAATAAAAAAAAATTAACCACTAAATCATATATTAGTGTATAAATATATGTTCACATACTTTTAATATATATTTATATTTTAATAAGTATTCTATACAAATAACTAATTTAATGATTAATTTTACTTAACATGTTAAAATCCATTATTGCTAATAATTTAACTTAATGCAAAGGAGGATAAACAAGAGTGGTTTTAATCAAACATTTGGGGGTGGCACATCTACGTGGAAAAACAACTCTGCATTCTTTGCTCCAGTTGTCGGTGTCTCACACCTACTACTGAGCACCGCCTCCACGATTCTTTCTCTTCGTCAACTTGAAAGAAATTGGGAAGATATATTAATTAAATGAGTGTATAAAAGACATATCAATTTTGTTCTTCAATTTTCATAAATTTAGAGTTCCTGATTAAGTGCTTCAAATAATATTAAAATAAATAATAATTAAGGACTATTATGACAAGTAGCTTCCACCGCTAACGATTGTCTTTTTTTTTTTTTATTTATAAGGCTAAAAATGTATTTAACATTACTTTAATGTCAAAACCAAAAAAAGAAGATAAGAAGCATTATTATGTCTTACAGTTACAAACTTTAAAGTATCTAAAATTTTGAGGATATGCAATTTGAATACTCCATCGACATCCTATTTTTACAATACTTGGCAATGATATTTCATTCAATCAGACTCGAATACTCAATATTTAATGCTTCTTTGAATGTTGTAGTTTTTTATGATTAGATATACATACAGACTCTTTATTATTGAATATATGTACAGCTGGCAATTCATATTAATGTTTGTATTGTAGTCATCGGGGCCCAGAATTCAAGGCATTAGATTCTCTTACATACCATCAAAGTCCGATAAAAAATAATGATTAGGAACTTCTGAACTACTAAAAGATGGGTTTGATAGTGGTTGGATAAACCTTGCACTAGTAGAACCTAACAAATATTGATTTATGAGACAAACTTTATCTCCATCTCTATTAAAACTAGTTAGGACTACTCATCATCCGTCTCTGACAACTGATTCAATTATTGTTTCTAACAATGCAACACTTGGGCTATCAGTATCACAGGGCTTGTTCCTATCTCAGAACTGTGGTTTTGTCGGATGTGGTATTCAACCATGTTATTATTTTATATCATTTAATTGATAAATATGCATATTCTATGATAATTTTTGTGTTTTTAAATTAAAATATATATATATATATTTCTTATGTGTTATTGTCGTGTCATATTTATGTCTACTTTGATTTAAAAAATTGATTTGTTTGAGTGAAATTTTCTATTTTTAAAGAGAAATATAAGAAGATACATAAATGATTTGGTATCAATACAAACATAAAAAGAAAAAACATAAAGAGTATAATGAAAAAGAAAAAAAAATATACTAAAAGAAGAAATAAAATGCAACCAAATAAGAAGAGAATTAGAAGAATAATTATTAAAAGAAAAGGGAAAAAAAGTGCAACAACAACAACAACTGTGTTCATGGACACATTTGAGTGGATGGTTTTTGTTTAGCTATTAAGTAAATTATTAGGCTCATTTAGTTGAATTTAATCATAAAAAAGTTTTAGTAATATACTATCATCATTTGAAATATTGTTCCTTTTGCTAATTTTAGTATATTTCTTTTATTTCATATAATATGTTTTCCTATCTCTTCAATGAAAATACTTATTATTAAATTATCAGTAGCATTCTTAATCTATAAAAAGGTTGGTCACCTAACATTCAAATATAAAATAAAATTAAAAAAAAGGTATTAGTCTCCTGACAATTTTGTAATTGAAAAATAAGGAAGAAATGAAGCGAAAGCACTTCGAAAGGAAATTTATCATGCGGAGGATGTTGAAGATGAAATCAACACACTTAAGGAGTTAGTGGAAATGGAAATTAATCAAGGTTCAAACTCAGATAAGACGAGCATAACAAAAATGGTGAAAAGAAAAATAGTTAGAAGAGGTTTGTACGTAGGAATGGACCTCCAAATCTACCAACAATTCATTGAAATCAACAAAGTTATGTACTACATCCCTACAATTGTGCCACTAGCTGGATTTGCATCAAACAGAGTAGCACACATTTTTTCTCTTGTAAATGCTTTAATTATGAGCATTTACTTCATTGACTAGATTGGCAGGAGGAAGCTTCTTTTGTTTGGATTGTCTAGCATTGTGGTTTCCCTTGTCTTAACTGTTGTGTTCCATGAGACTACCACTCACTCGCCAATGGTTAGCCCCGCCGACACGTCGCTGTTTAAGAATACTACTCGCCCTGCTTTCAATGCTGCTTTGGATTCTGTTGAAATTGGTGGTGGTGGTGGTTGGGATAGTATGAAGTGCCTTAAGGCTTCTTCAACTTCTGGATTCTCTGCTTCTGGATCTAATAAAGTAAAATATATAACAACTTTACAAATCTATGCATGATGCTCCAGTACTTTAGTTTTACTCACCTATAGATGCATTAAAAACTTCTGCATGAGGCTTCTTTTCTTACTATTACTTAGAACAAAAAGATATAATTAAATTTTTTGTTTCTTCTATATATCTATTTTTCTTGTCTATTGTTTGGAACGATATATTATATTTGTAGTCATCATCATTGCCATTATATCCGAATACTCGAGATAAGAGAAAAGATAATTTACACTACTAACTTTTGGATTAATTAACCATATCAATTGTTTAAGCTAATGATTCATCAACACAGTGAATGAATAACAAATTTGAACAATGGAGAATTGAATAAACAAAGATAATTAATTTAATGAAACTTAAAAGTTCAAATATAAACCATGCTTTTAGAATCTAGTATTAATAAAGAAAATTACTCAAACATAAGGAAAAAAACTAAAACCACTCTTTAAAGGGTGTATTTCCACTCTTTTAAGGGCTTAACAACAAATAATTTAAGGATAAGAAAGTAAATTAACATTTTCAAAGACGGTGAACTCATCACTAGAAAATAGACTTAAATAACAAGTAAATTAGCAATTTCACAGACAGTTAAGCTGATCATCAAGGAATGTTGTGAAAAATAAAATGACATTAAAGTAAATTTTATAATGTTAATTTTGTTAGAGAGTCAATGGAAAATTAAGGGCATGAAACTTATTGAATTAATAGATTACTACTAGATTGGAAAGGGATTGAGAAAGTAAGATTCGTGATTTTTGGTAAAATAATTGCAACAAAGTTTATTAGTGATTATAAGAATTTGAATAAAATTAGTCCTTATTTTATTTGTTGTTTTCAATTATTCTTGTTTGTTCATATAAAAATTTTGGTGATTATGTTTCCCCATTTTTATGATCCTAAGACAAAATTTCTTAGGAAAATGTTTATATCTTATTTCTATCTCTATTGTTTGAATACTCATTCTAAGAAATTGATTTAAAAAAATGTTAGAATTTGTGTCTTTATCCTTGTTACTATATTTTTTCCTTCTTTTTGGGAGAATTCATCAGAATTGTTGTCTCATATAATTAGTATTAAACTGTCCCACCCTACTTATCCTTTGTAGGACATATGGTTATTTTGGGTGCATATGATAAAAAGTAACCTATGATTGTTTCAACTCCTCCATTTGTTTTATTTCACGATTTCTAAAATGATTGGATCATATGCTTGCGTATGCATTGAGGCCCTTCCGTTGTACTTTGCTATTTTTTGTTGTTTGATGGAAGAATAGTATATTACAAACAACACATGGTTGGTTTAATAATGGTGGTAGTGCTTGTTTTACTGGTGGGTATGCTCCATTTTTGAGAGTTGATTAATTGATTACAATAATTAATTTACACATGAATTTTATGTCATTAATTAATTTGCTTTGGCGTTAGCGTTTTGCAAGCATGTTATTTGTTATTATAACTTTTGGTTCAAATTATTTTACATTTTGTACTTGAAAATTTAGATGTATTTTCTTGTGTATTCATACAAATTTCTGCCGTGAATTCCATTGTATTGTTTAGAACTCTGATTTTTCTATTAATGTTTAGCAATGTTAAGTTTGGAGATGGTCCCAAAGCTTTTACAATAAGAGCTCTAGAGATTGATATTTATTTCCCTCCAAATTTCATAGTGGGAATATAGTGAGATTGATATTATAAACACAACTATAATTAGAAGTGGTAAAAGTGAATTAGGATTTACGTTAGAACTATAGTGGGAATATATATAGTTCCTTTGATGCTCTGCATATTTCTCATCATTGATTGGAAATAATTCATTGGAATCAAAGAGGGCTAAAAAGTAGAAATCATCATTTTGCTTTATTAATAGTGACATAAATAATTGATACTTGTTTTGCTATATGGATATTTACATTTTAATTTGTATATATTTACCAATTTAATATTGTTAAAGTCTTTAATAATTAGATTTTATGGCTTCTTGATCAGAATGAGGTAACCGATCATGATGTTCCCATGTAAGAGTCTGCAGAGCATTCGACTTCTACGTTACCTTCTCTCCCAACCACATCATCTGAGCACAAAAATCAATCAACAGTTTGGGACCATTTCAAGCAAACACCTGATGATGAAAATAAGGCTCAATGCCAACATTGTTCAAAAGTGATCAAGTGCGGGAATGGAACAAGAGCAATGAGATCACATTTAAAGATTTGCATAAGCAACCCCAGTTCAAATAGAGGCAAATGATAGAAAACAGGCACATCGCCTAGCCCAGAAGCACAAGTGTGTAGGTTTGATGCAGAATATGCTTGGGAGAAATTAATATCAATGTTTGTTTGCGAGGAGCTTCCTTTTCAATTTGTAGAAAGTGAGGGTTAAAAAGAATATTTGACAGCCTTGCAACTATGATTCAACACTCTTTTACGTGTTGCATTAGCACGTGACATCTTGATGCTCTATGAAACACAGAGGGTTCAACTTCAAAAATGCTTTTTCAAATACGGTAGAAGAGTTTGTCGTACGACTGATAACTGGAGTTCGTGTCAAAATATGGCATATATGTGTTTGACTGCTCATTTCATCGATGTGGAGTAGAAGTTATAGAAGAAAATACTAAATTTTTGCCAAGTCATTGGCCACACTAGAGAGATTATGCCTCAAAACATTGAAGCTTGCTTGAATAGCTAGAAGTTGCACAATATCTTGAGTTTGACAGTTAATAATGCATTGTCTAATAATGTAGGAGTTATGTATTTACAAAGAAGGCTGATTTCTTGGAAGAGTTCAATTTTGAATGGAGAGTATCTCCATATGTGGTGCTGTATGCATATTTTAAATATGATTGTGAAGGATGGACTAAAGGAGATTAATGATTTGGATGCCAAAATTCGAGATGCTGTGAAGTATGTCACATCTTCAAATTCATGATTAACTAGGTTCAAGACATGTATTGCACAAGAGAATATTCCACAACAAAGTATTGTTTGCCTAGATATTATTGAAACGTGATGGAACTCTACATACTTCATGTTAGTAGCATCCTCAAAGCATCAGAAGGCATTTGAGCTATTAAAGATGCAAGACAAAAAATTTGTTAAAGAATTAAACAAGGAAAGAGGGGTACCTTCAATTCAAGATTGGGATTATGCTAAGTCAGTCTTACCTTTTTTGGAGATATTTTACGATGCTACTCTTCGCATTTTTAGGTCCTCTTATGTCACTAGTAATTTGAACATGAAAGATGTGTTTGCTCTTGGAAGGAGGATTCAACAATATCTTGATGATGATGATTTGAGAATAAGTCTTATGGCAATTAAGATGAAAGCAAAATACAACAAGTATTGGGGAAATCCAAAAATCATTAACACGTTGTTGTTAATCGTTGTAGTTCTAGATTTTTGTCATAAATTGGATTATGTTGAGTGGTGCCTAGTTAATTCTTTTAGTGCAGAAGTAGGCGGTGAATTGAAGACAAAGTTCTCTTCTTGTCTTCATTCACTTTATAGTTTATATCAAGGTATAAATGAAGAAAACCAGGATGATACCCTCTCCCAACCGAGTGCAAGTGATAAAACCAAAGACATTTATTGTAAATTAGAGATGGTGAGGTATTACGACCTCTAAAATAAAAAAGGAACATACATAGTATTTGAAGAAGGAAAGGTAGAGCAAAAGTGATAAATCGTTGATGCGGGCCAAACGTCGGTTTAGAATTTTCTCAATAAAGAATTGCTTCATTAGTAGTATAGTTCTGAACCAACAATTGACCCGAATCAAAGTTTAATTTGTTCGTCACGAATGTAAACCAATAAAAACTGAGAGTATTAGATCTCAAGTCCTCTCTCAAAGGAATTGTAGTGAGGTGTGCGTATTATCAGTCATGAGATTAAGGGGGTTTGCTGATAAACAGACAAGAAAGTAAATTGCAAGAAAGTAAAACTAACAACTAAAGGGAATATAGATGTGAAAAGGTACTCCTAGTGAGGATTGAGAATCAAAGATTCCTAACCAAGTCATTGACCACAAACGTGGTGATTACCTTGAGTTAATCCCATTCTGTCATCTCCAACATCGAAAGAAAGTCTAATAGGCATAGTCAGTCTTAATCCATATTGGACATCAACGACTTTCATGTCACTAACCACAACATGATAATTACAAGAGCAAACCCAATTAGTCAACCTTTAATGGTGAGATAAGTCAATCAGGCTTAATCAATCTCAATCCATAGGTTTTACCCGTTAATGAAAATGAGATTAATCAAAATCTCTGAATTATCAATCAATTCGAATATTAGTGACTCAAGGTCACCTCAACTACTCGATTCCAAGCCAAGAATGTAAAAATATACCCAAAAACTAAGAGAAGAATTTTCACAAACACTTGGAAGACATAAAAGTAAAATATGGCAAATTACAAGCATTATAAAGGCTACAACTACCAACACAAGAAGGCAACAATAACCAATCAAATAAGCAACATTAAACATGAAAAACCTCAAATTACATTAAAAGGAATTAAAATTCAACAATTGTTCATAAACCAAAATAGATAACATAAAGAAGCTAACAAGAGAAGCTAGGCAAATTGAGACAATAGAACAAGAAAATATAAAGAGAACTACACAAGAATAAGAATTAAAATCTACATATAAGAGAATTTAACCTAAAACTACCCTAAATTCTAGATAGAAGAGAGAGCTTCTCTCTCTAGAATTCTTTTCTCAAACATGGCTCTAAACTATTTTATCCCTACTTGGTTGATCCTCCCTTGGTATTGCCCTTCAAATGCTTTAGAAATGAGTTGGATTAGGTCCAAAATTGGCTTGAAATCGTGATCCACGTGTTTACTTAAGTAAATCACATGCTGACAATCATGCATACACACGAGGCATGCGTACGCATAATGCGTAGATTTCCAAAATTTTATTTCTTCATGAATTCTCCACTTTTACATATTTTTTCTTCACTTCTTTAGGTCATCCATGCCTTCTAAGCCTGAAATCACTCAACAAACACATCAAGGCATCAAATGGAATAAAAGTTAATTAAATTTATCGATTTAAAGGCCTAAAAACTTGTTTTTAATCATTAAGCACAATTAAGAGAAATTCACAAACCATACTATTTCATGAAATAAATGCAAGATAAGTTGATAAAATCTACTCTTTTCAATCCAAAATTTACAATAAAATTGTAGTTTATCAACCTCTCCACATTTAAACAGTAGCATGTCCTCATGCTAAACATTATGAAAGACAGGATCAAGGGATATCACACCTATTATATGCAATCTATCTAAATGCAATTTACCTACTCTATCCTATGTAAACTTGCTTAATTAAAAATAAATCAAAGTCCAAGAGCATTGATAAGCAAGAAGGGCAAAAATAATAATGATAGCCAAATCAACTCCACAATTGATTCAAGTCTTATAAAGTTTAATGAACTTGTAAGATAAAGCTTCAAGAGCAAAGGGAGCATAGAATTGAGCAATCAAACCCTCACCAGATGTGTACATGCTCTAATCATTTAGGTGTATAGGGTTGATTCACTCAATTCTCTTTTAATCTCGCTTTCTAAGATTTGTTTTTCGTCTAACAATCAACTATTATTCAATGCATGCATACAGATATCATGAGGACTGTTCAAGGATTGTAATGGGGCTATGGTTAAGGTAAGATTATATTTGGCTAAGTGGACTTGAAATTGAATCTTTGATTAACTTAAACTTTTTGCCTAACCTATGACAACCTTTTTGACTCTAATGCAGAACCTAACTACCCATTATTCACTTTTTCACATACTTATGCATTCTTTCAATTCATATCACATATGCAATTTTATTTTTAAAACTTTTCTTTTTGGGGTAACATTTGTCCCCTTTTTATTGTTTTCTCATTTCCTCTTTCTTTTTCTTTTCCTTCTTTTTTTTTCTCTTCTCCTTCTTTTTTTGGTTCTTTTAATAACATAATATATACAAAAAGATTATTGCATATGGTTCAACATTTAATGCATGAGTATGTACCCAATTCTCAAAATTTTAACAAAAATATAAAATACCTTTTTGTTTTCTTTCTACCAATGTTTCCCAAATTTTTCCACACTTAGATGATGCACACTCTCATTGGCCTAAGCTAATCAAAGATCCACATGAAGGATATTTATTGTTTTTCATTTAAGGCTAGTAATGTACTAAAATTAAGAACAAAGGAAAATTAATAAGGCTCAAAGTTGGCTAACAAAGGTATATGAAAGGGTAAGACTATATGGGTAAGTGAACTAAACAAAACAGTGGCCTCAATCATATAAATTTATATATACATAGAATAATGGACATAAAGAATCAAACAAGGCAAAAATTACAATAATAGAAAGAGTCTATCACACAAGAATAAAATAGTGGTTAATATGATGTAACCACGCATTAAAGCTCAAAACTCACAAGGCTATGTGTTCTAGCTCTAAGACTATGTTCCACAATATAGTTCAAGCAAGTTTTAATGAAAAATATCAACTCAAATCAATCGGAATGCCAATGCCCTATGAGGAGTTTTTCTAGGAAAATTTCATTATTTGACTAATTTTATTTGGGGAGGTTGAAGGTATTGAGGTGAGCCACCAGAAGGGATAAGCACCAGTTTCTATTTATGGTGCTACCCTTCTCTAAGATCCCTGCTTTTGTATTTTAGGTCAGGATCTCAAGGTGAGGTATCCTTTCTGCTGTTCTGCTCAATTTTGATAACTTTAAAATACCAAAAACCCAGCTATCTAACATGCTATATATGATGTTAAAGGAGGTGAATAGCTGGATTGTTAAAAAATTAGCAAGATGTATGCCTTCTTTTGTTCATGGACTAAATTGATGATGAACTTTGTTCCACTTAGGCCCTTACGATGTGTTTCGGTGTGCCAGTCCACGCTAATACCAGCTGGAGGGTGTGAGGCTCCACTCATGAATTTGGCTACTATTTCTTTATCAAGGTTCCCCTCTCTCAATTTTGTTCCTAGTAATTCAGAGAAAGTTTGACAAATAGCATTTTTTTAGACTAATAAATATAAAATGAGATGAGATTATCATAGAACATCTAGTTCTTTCTTTCAGAGTATTACAAAATCTTCAAACTCAACGCCACAAGAGGTTCATACTTGATTGAATTCTTTAGGTTTTAGTTGAGCTTCTCTTCGATCAGTATTGGCACTTTGTTTTGTAAAGGACTCACATCCTGCAAAGACATGTCTGGGATCTGCAACAATTCTACCAATTAATTATCTATGTTTTTCAGGGATCACTTTAATACAATAATTACCTAAATTAAAATTAAGCATGTTCTAAGTTATAAATATAAGTTTAATTGTGATGCACTACTTTAGTTTCAGTTTTAGAAAGTGGTGGTAATAGTGCACCACCCCTTTTGGTTCTGGCAAGAAGCCCTTTGGTCACAGGAGATACTATCAAATCTGTTGGGCTTGTATACATTAATAAATTTGTCTTTTGATAGTAAGTTCATTTATTATGACAGTTATGTACACATGCTGCTTGCATAGAGTTTTATCTAGTACTGAATTTAACACATCTCTTTCTTTATCACCTATTTATTGCAAAACACAATTTTTATGGACATACTAATATTTTTAATTAATTTATTTTAAAATTTATGTAGGCCACAGTGCACTCCTTAGTATCATTGGTTTTGCTGTTTGGAGTCTAGAGTCACTTCTGCGCCTTAGCAGGACTCTATTTCTGCAAGTTAGTATCTAATCTTCATCTAAATAAACTCTTTCAAGTATTGTTAAACTCTTTCTAAACTTAAATTAAATTTTTCCTTTAAAAACAATTGGCACCTTTAATTACTTTCTTGGCTCCTTTAGTTATGAGGAACAGACGCAAACATAACTGCCTGACCCCCTGAAGTTATATATTTATATTTAAAATATACCTTTTAGTAAAATTTATGATAAATTATTTACTTTTATACTTCAATTAATATTTTTTATATTACATTATTTTTTTTAACAACTAATAATATATAATACTACTATATATTATTTTTTAAAGTATACCTTTTATATTGTTTATATGCATTCTGGCACCAGGTCCTGTATCTTCAAATTTTTAAGAATAGGAAAAATCTTACAACACTATTGTATTGCATTATTATTTTAGAACAGGGTGGTGGAAGGTATAAAAGAGGAAAATAATTGTTAAATTCGGCATGACTGAATGTAAAGCAATTGAAAATGTTGTACTAAACATTATTTGAAATTTCTTCCGTGAAGAGTAAAATTAGTGATTCACCTTTATATATAACAACAAATTGAAAAAGAAAGACCATATTCACTCTTACATTAATAAAGTACATCATCATTCATAATTTATTAAATAAAGTGCATATAATGTTAATTTATATAATTTTTTATTTTATTTTATTTTAGAGAGGAATATTTCTTACATCATTTTTTAATATATGATAAGTTTGTTATTATTTAGTTAGAATTAGTCCAACTTTCAGTTTTTATCAATTTTTTATTCATCAATATCAAGATTTAATTATGTCTTAACTTGCTTGATTTAATTATCTACAGATTGAAGAGTAAGGAAAAAAAAAGAAAGAAATGAGAAAAAATCCCCAACTTAATTAGAAAGAAAAACCAGTTATTGTACCTACATCTTATGCCAAAGTTAAGTAGTCTCAATTCAGATTTTTGCCAATGTAAAGGTTAGTGATAATTAACTAACTTTTTTATTTACCTTTGTTAGAGATTAGTTACCTTATTTCCTAGTCTTTGATGTTTGATGGTTATATATTTTTCATTTATTCATTTTAATTAGGATATAAAATATCTATAGAAGGATTATAGACAATTTTAGAAATAGAAGATGGATGCAATGTAATAGAATTAGTGAAGAGTATCTAGAGGGATTAGAAAAGCTTTTAGATCATGCCTTTCATCATAGTAATGGAGAATCAATTGCTTGTCTTTGTAAGAAATGTGTGTTACACTATTTAGTCCGGACAATGGCCTATGATCACCTTATGGTTAATGGTATTATGCCATCATATGACACTTGGTTTTGTCATGGGGAATCATTAAACTCACCTACTCCTATTGGAGAAACTAATTGTATAGAAGAAACTTTTAGGAGTGATGATATAGTAGGAATGATAGAGGATGTTTATAATGGCTTTACCCAGAGCATAGATAATGACCCTTAGAAAGTGGTGATGAGGAGAAAAACTTGGAGGAGCCAAACTTTGAAGCCAAACATGCGTCAAAAAATGAATCTCATCCAGAAGTGGAAACGTTTGACATGTTACTAAAAGATGCAAATGAAGAATTATATCCTAGATGCAAGAAATTCAGCAAGCTTTCTTTTCTATTGCAACTTTACCATCTAAAGCAATTATTCAAATGGAGCAATGAGTCTTTTAATGCATTGCTAGGATTATTAAAGGAAGTATTACCCGATGGTGAGAAGTTACCTAGTTTTTATTATAATACTAAAAAGATGGTTAAGGGATTGCGTTAGAAATATGAAATGATCCATGCTTATCCCAACGATTGTATGCTTTTTAGGAATGAATTGGCTAATAAGAACATCAACGAATGCTGATTTTGTGGAGCTTCTAGGTTGAAAAACAATAAGAAAAAAAATTCCTGCTAAGGTTCTATGGCATTTTCCCCTCAAGTCAAGGTTGCACAAACTGTTTTTGTCTTCAAAAACTTCTAAATTGATGAGATGACATCATGAAGAACGCAATAAAGATGGGACTTTGCGACATCCTCCAGATTCTGAAGCGTGGAAAAGTTTTGACAATTCTTATGAAGAATTTTCTAAAGATCCTCGCAATGTTCATTTAGGATTAGCTGCTGATGGATTTAATCTATATAGTAAAATGCAAAGTAAACATAGCACATGGCCAGTGATTTTAATGCCATATTACCTTCCACCATGGCTGTGCATGAAGTAAGAGTTTTTTATTTTGTCATTTCTCATTCTTGGACCAACAGCGCTTGGAAATGATATTGACGTTTTCTTGCAACCTTTGATAGAAGAGTTAAAAGAATTATGGGATGTTGGGGTGGAAACCTATGATGCCTTTGATAAGAAGACATTTAATATGAAAGCAACGCTCATGTGGACAATAAATGATTCTCCAGTATATGGTAACTTATCTGGTTGGTGCACTTACGGTAAATTTGCTTGCCCTTCTTGCAATATAAACACTCATTCTATAAGGCTCACAAAAAGTCAAAAGTATTGCTACATGTATCATCGACACTTCTTGAAGTCTAATCATAAATATCGAAATGATGCAAGGTCTTTCGATGGGATTAAAGAATCAAGAGTTGCGCCTGGTCCAATATTAGGGTCATCAGTTTTGAAGCAAACTAGAGGCATAAATTTGTCCCTTGGTAAGCTTGGTGAAGATGTTAGTGGGGTGATAAAAAATACATGGAGAAAAAGGAGCATTTTTTTCAATCTCCCTTATTGGGAAATAAATTTGGTGCGACATAACCTTGACATGATGCACATAGAAAAAATGTGTGTGATAACTTGATATATACATTGTTAGATCTCGGTAAAAAGTCGAAAGATAACTTGAAGGCTCGGTTGGACTTGAAAGAGATGAATATAACACCTAGCTTATGGCGTCAACATTGAGCTAATGGAAAGACATTTCTCCCTCCTTCTTATTTTTCAATGTCTTCTACTGAAAAGAAGTTGTTTTATGAAGTACTAGAAAATGTTAAGCTTCCACATGGCTATGCATCTAATGTCTCTCGTTGCATTCGAAAATAGAAAATATCAGGGCTAAAATCTCATGATTGCCATGTTATAATGCAAGAACTTCTTCCACCTGCTTTACGAGGAACAGTAGATAAACAGATGAGCTATGTTTTGATTGAATTGTGCACATTCTTTCGAGGGATATGAAGTAAAAATCTTGAAGTAGAAAAATTAACACTACTTGAGGAGAAGATTGCCTTAATATTGTGTGACATGGAGAAGCTCTTCCTCCCATCATTTTTCACAATTATGGTACATTTGGTTATTCATTTAGCAACTGAAGCTAAAATTGCAGGTCCAGTCCAATATCGCTGGATGTATCTGAAACGATCAGATTCCTATTGGTAAAGAAATTTTATAAAAGTAATCGCGTTGTAAGTATAGTGTCTAAACCAACAGAGAATCCTTTCGTACAAAAGTTTTGTTTATCACTTAAGCAAACCTAATAAAAATAAAAAACTGAAGTATTCAAGCCTCAGGTCGTCTCTCAAGAAATTGCAGCGAAGTATGATTTATTATTGGCTATGGAAAAAGTATAATTTTTGGGTTTTTGAAATGAGGAACAAGCAATTTAAATAACAAGAAAAATAAATTAATAATTATAAAATCTCTTGGCAAGGTATAAGAACTAGAAATCTTATGCTAGTTATCCTTATCAGGTGTGATGAGAATTGTGGTTGCTCCCACTTAGTTAATCCTTACTAAATAAAGGAAAGTCAAGTGGACTAATTAATTTGATCCTCAAGTCCTAGTCAACTCCTGTGGAAAGACTAGCTTTAGAACGATCCAAATCAATCAATAATTCCCAAATCTCAATCAACTGCTGAGTTTGATAACTTAAGTGTTACCAATTACTTAACCAAAGCCAAAAGGAAGGAAAATCTAAATAAATGAAAATAGTTTGGATAAATCGAAAGCATCCATAACATAAATAAAATAAAACAATCTTAAATCTAAAATACCTCAAATTATATTAATTAAGAAAATACTAACATGAATGGTTCATAAGCCGATTGAGATGTAAATAACAATTAAAGTAATAAAATAAATAAAAGTAGAAAATAATTTAAAGGAACATTGAACCAGTGATTTGAAAGGAAGTAGCTTAAACATAATAGAAATCCTAAATCCTAATCTTAAGAGAGAGGAGAGAACCTCTCTCTCTAAAAATGACATCTAAAAACCTAAAATTATGAAATATCAAAAAATGTCTTGTGTAAGACCCGGTTAATTAACGGCTAATTAACCCATATATGAGAATTTATTCTAGAAAGCCAAAAATGATATTTTTATGGCTTAATATGATAGAGGAAATTGAGACGAGAATTTCGGTACCAATTTTATAGAATTCGGACCAAGATTGGACCGAACGGGCCAAACCGGGCCAACCGGACCCAAAGTGGGCCCTTGGCCCAACATAACTAAACCAAAACCCTAGTTTTCAGCACTCTCTCTCCTCACAACACACTCAAACACGCTGAAATTGAAGAGAGGGGAGGAAGAACACTCTCTCAAGTTATTTCTCTCACTTGATCTTCAAACCACCATAACTTTTGATCTAGAGCTCCGATTGCCGCTCCGTTTGTGGCCACGCGTTCACCGCGGAGAGCTCTACAAAACCCATACAACTAATCTTGAGGTAAGCCACGTGTTTCTGTTCGAAATTCCAGCCCTTATTTTCGAGTTTCATGGGTAAAATATTGAGATTTTGGGTTCTTTGATGTTATAGGACCCAACTCTCTTGAAGGAGAAGGTTAATCTTGTCTCCTTGGACCTTGGGTGTGGTAAGATTCTCAACCCTAGTGTGATTTTGTTGTTCTATGATGTTTGGATTTTGAGATGTTGTGTATGGGTATGATGGTTGTGGCTTAGGTTGTGTATATGTGAATATTGGAGCTTGATTGGTGACTTTGAAAAGCTTGGAAAGGGTTTGGTGGTGAAAAATCTGTTCTTGGAGGTGTTGAGGCCTTGAGAGCTTGTGGATAAGTGGTTTGGAAGTGCTCCGGGGGAGCTTGGAAAAATCGGCTAAGGTATGGTTTCGGTTTCCCGTATCTAATATGTAATGTGGTAGGAAATACTTAGACTAGAGGCCCTAAGATAGGCATTGAATTGTTGATGTTGTTGAATGATTGAGATATATGACGTGGTCATATATGTGATGATGATTATTAAGGCCTTAGTGGTATGATGTATGAGAAATATGCATGTTGTGATATATACTTGATGATTGGTTATGGTTGAATTGTGGGTTGAACCATGTTGATGGTGAGTATGATGTTGATTGTGTACAATAATAATTTATTGGAATTGGTGTTGTTGAGAATTGGCATGAGGAATAGTATATGATATGTCAATGTGTTTGAGTTTGAGCCACTTGGGTGAAGTGGGGTAAAATGATGAGATAGTGATTTTGGTAATTTGTGGTAATGTGTGTCAATGTGTGAGTTGAGGAGGCTTGATGTTGAATTTGATATATTTTGATTGATTTCAAAGAAAAGGGATGAACTTGGCATGTTTTGATTGGTTTTGAAAAGAGTTGGAAATGGCTTGTTTTGAAATTGGCACTTTGTGGTTTTGTATGAAAAAATGGTTTTTGGGCACACTTTGGCAGGACATAACTTGGACTACGGATCTCCATTTTGTACCAAATCTGTTTAGAAATGAAATTGGATCCGGGATGTCCATGCCGTTCAAAGAACGGGTGAAAAACGATTTAAAATGAGGAAGTTATGTCCGTTGGAAGATTGGGGTTTAAATCTGTGAATTCTGCAGCTTTTAACTTAGAAAATTTTTAGCAGAATGACCCCTTGCGCGTGGGCGCACCTGGCGCGTACGCGCCGATCTTCCAGAAAGCGCCATCCACGCGTGCGCGTGATGTGCGCGGGCGCGCCGATTGTGCTGCACCCAATGCCCAGCCATTTTCCAGAGAGTTATGCCAGAACTGTGCCAGTGTTGTGCCTAGGGCACGAGAACACCCACGCGTACGCGTGGTTGGCGCGTGCGCGTCGATTGGCAAATCTTTAATCCACGCATTAGCGTGCATGACGCTTGCGCGTCGATGAGTTTTTGAGGCCATCCACGCGTGCGCGTGGAGTGCGCGTACGCGTGGCCCTGTTTTCATCCCAAAGTTGATTTTTGAGTTTTAAAAGCCAAATCTCATACTTCTAAGCCTCCGATCTCACCATTTATGTCTTAAATCATTATGACATGCCTAGCTATTAAAAAGGGGCTAGTGAATGAGGTAACTTGCGAGTGAAGCAAGGGAAAAATGAATGATCAATGAGGATCAAGATGATTATGTGAGATGCGGAGGATGGTGGTGGAAGTGCTTGTTAAGCCATGGGCCGAAAGGCTATAATTGTTAATGAAACGGCTGGTTATGGATTTAACCGTGAGCCGGAAAGGCTGTGTATAATATGAATATTGGCTGGTTCTGGACTGAACCGTGAGCCGGATGGCTGATATGGATGTTGATCCATGGATGAGAATTCATGCATGCTTATGCTGAATTATTGATAATTGAGATTTGCACTTCCACTATCAGAGGCACGAGATCCCTGGGAGGAAGCAGTGGCTAGCCACCACGTGCTCCAGGTGGAGGCTCGAGACTCTGTTGACCCTATGTCGTAAGTGTGGCCGGGCACTGTGAAAGACCCGGATGAGCTCGCCCCCGAAATATTCACCAGTGAGGGTGATGGATATGGATCATGTTTATGATCAAGTTTATAACGAGTATAACTCGAGTTGGGGATGCGCGACAGAGGGACAGTCCAATGGTTAGCTACCAGGACTTGTCGGGTTGGCTCTATAACCGACAGATGATATCATCAGCCACTAGGGACAGGCATTCATCATATGCATACTATGTGAATTGTTTGAGATTGCCTATTTGACTGCATATTACTTGCTAATTGTCTAAATGTCTTAACTGCTCCTATTTGTATATTCTTTGTCTGATATAACTGTGTTTGCTATAATATACTCCTGCTGGTGGTTGGGAGGTTTGAAGGAATTGGAAAGGGAAGTATTAGTTAGACTGAAGAATCTTTAGTCAGATACCCTTATATGGTTTAGCTTGTTTATAAGCTTTGATATTATCTGGAGGAAGTTCTAGGATTGCCTTTGGCTTTCCTCTATTATTATGTATTATATATGTGGAAGCTGTTACAGTGCTGGGGACCTCTGGTTCTCACCCATGCGGATTTTGTGGTTTTCAGATGTAGGACGCGAGGCTTCTCGTTGAGGCATGATGGAGACTTCTGGATTAGCGAAGATCCTTTGTTCTTGGGACTCTGTTTTGGTTTATATATCTTGTTTAGATACTTTTATCTCCATTAAATAATACAAACTGTGATGACTCCTTCTAGAGGGGATTTTGGAGAATAGGTTGTATGTATTTGTGTCCCTTTGGGTTTCCTTTGGGGTTTCCTTATTTTATTATATGTATATATTATTATGCTCGGACCGGTTATCTTCGCAGCCGGATTTTGAGTCTTGATATTCCCGTTTTTGACACTCTTTATATATATGATCTTGCGTTAGCTTATCCTTTGCTCGTTACGTTATCGATCGGAGTGTTGCGCGTTCGAGTTATGGTTTTTGTTTACCCCTTTTTCTACAAAGGCTCCTAGTTATAATCAATTATTCATACTACTATACGTACTAAATTTTTGTTTTAGAGGTCGTAATACCTTGCCATCTCTGAATTATGACTTAAGCATAAGACTCTGTATGGTAGGGTGTTACATCTTGAGTCTCTGCATGTTCCCTGAATTTAATCTGTGTTTCTGGGCCAAAAATTGGGTCAAAACGCGGCCCAAAATCGCCCCCAGCATTTTTTGAATTTTCTGCAGATCGCGCATGTCACGCGTACGCATCACTGGCCGAATTCCCTTTCCACGCGTGCGCGTTAGGCGCGCGCTCGTGTAGTTGTGCTGATCTGCTTCCACGCGTACGCGTCAAGCACGCGTACGCGTCACTGTGATTTTCTCCGTTTTGCGCGCACGCGTGAGCCATGCATGCGCATCACTTCTCGCTGGTTATCTCCTTTATTTCTTGTGCTCCTTCCATTTTTACAAGCTTGCTCTCCATTCTCTAAGCCATTCCGCCTTATAAAGCCTGAAACACTTAACGCACAGATCACGGCATCGAATGGTATAAAGGAGAAATTAAAATACACAATCTAAAGCTTTAGGAAGCACGTTTTCAATCATAGAATAAATCCAGGAAGGAATTATAAACCCATGCAAATTATATGAATAAGTGGTTGAAAAGCTGATAAAAACCACTCAAATTAGCATAAGATAAACCATAAAATAGTGGTTTATCAACCTCCCCATACTTAAACATTAGCATGTCCTCATGCTAAGCTCAAGGAGACAAAGATTAATAAGGGACAGTAAGACTCATGAAATGTAACCTAAATATAAATGCAACTATATACTAAAATGATTCTACTTACTTGGTTAAAAGCAAACAAGTTCTCCAAAACAAATACAAACCAATTTCCACTAATTTAAATCGTACAATAAAAAGTAAGTAAACTTGTAGGAAGAGAGCTCATGAAAGCAGGGAACATTGAATCAAGCATTGAACCCTCACTGGTAGTGTATATCACTCTAGTTCTCAAGTGTATGGGGTTAATCACTCTACTCTTCCCTAATCATGCTTTCTAAACTTTGTTCTTCATCTAACCAATCAACAAATATCTAGTATATCAATGCAAACATCATGAGGTCTTTTCAAGGTTTTAATAGGGCTAAAGTAAGGGTGAGGATATATGTATGGCCAAGTGAGCTGTAATATGAATCTTTGACTAACCTAAGATTTCACCTAACATACATACACATACTCTATGTAACTCTAAATTCATGCCTAGCTACCCATAATTCCCACTTTTGTATCACATACTCATGTACCAACTTTCCTTTAATTTTATCACATGTGCATTGATCTTTTTATTAACTTAACCTTGCATTGGGGTAATTTTGTCCCCTTATTTATTTACTTATTTATTGAATATTTTTGGATTTTTTTTAAATCTGAAATATAAAGATAACTTTTCGATGCACATGGATTCTCAATTTTTCTGGTCTCACATGAGTAGGTACCCAAATTTCTAATATTTTGTCAATGAAACACTATACACTTTCATCAACCCAAGTTCTCATAGTTTTCCCACACTTAGTTAACACACTATCTCAAGCTAACCAAAGATTCAATTGGGGTATTTAATTGTTTTTCCACTTAAGGCTAGTGATGTGGTAAAATATAGAATAAATGGGGATTAAAAGGCTCAAAGTGGCTAACAAGGGTGATGTAAAAGGTAGGCTTATTTGGGATAAGTGAGCTAATAACAAATAATGGCCTCAATCATATGCAAGCATGTAAATAAACTAAATAGTGGACATATAGAATGGAACAAAGTAAAGATTGCAATCATAGAGAAGAGAACACACAAGAATAAAAATTTATGGTTAAATAATGTAACCATATAAATAAGCTCAAAATCTAACAGGTTGTGTGTTCTAGCTTTAAACCATGTTCCAATTTACAGTCTTTAAACAAGTTTAACACAAAAATTTTTCAATTTAAATTAGTGAAATACTATAAAAATTTCTTGAAAAAGAAAATATTACTTCAACTAAGTAGTAGCTAAATGCATAAAATCAAACAAACATGCAATTAAACATGCAAATGCAACAATGAACTAACAAATAAAGTAAAATATTGGTGTTGAGAAGAAAAATAACTAACCCATGGAGATCGGTATCGACCTCCCCACACTTAAAGATTGCACCGTCCTCGGTGCATGCTAAGATGTGCAAGTGGACGGGCTGCTACAACTGATGCTTTTCTCCAAAGATTGTGCAGATGGACTTGTTTGTCTCCCCATGTAAGGTTTTCCGTTTTCCTTCCTCGGTGGGCATCTTGAAAGAAGAGGAAAAAGAAGAAAAGTAACCCAGGAATAAAGAGAAGAAAATAAATAAAGTATGGGTGGGTTAATGCCAAATAATGGGGGTCTCAATTACATGGTAGCTACAACATGCAAGTGAGAAAACAGTAGAAGCACATGGCATACCAGTGGTGCAAAATTTGTAACAAAGGGGAGGAGTGTAGGTAATGAAAGTATCAATATAAGTTCATGTCAATGCAAATGGAGTGTAAGTATCATAAAAGATTGGCATTGGCAGATAATTAATATCATCCCACAGTGTAAAACAAGTCCCTAAGCACCAGAATAATTCAAGAAAAGATTTAACAGTTGAATAAGAAAATTTAACACCACTGGAAAAAAAAACATGCACAAAATTAAAATGCAATGAATGAATGTATGCAAATAAATTAAGTAAAATAGAATGGAAGTGAAGAAGATGAGAAGTCAAAGAAAATAAGAAAGGAAGAAGAAAGAAATAAGAAGGGAAAGAAAAGATTTGGATTTGGGGAAAAAAAGATAAGATAGTTGGCACTGATATGGATAAGTTGTTCGTCGCATGTGATGCGGACGCGTGAGTGACGCGGTTGCGTGGTGTGTGATATTTTTCAGGTGATGCGGACGCGGGGGTCACGCGCTCGCGTGGTCTGATTTGTGCTGTTAGCGCGAGTGGAGGCTTGCGTTCGCGCAACTCTCTGTTTTAAATGCATTTTGCCAAAAATCTGGGTGATGCGTTCGCGTGGTTGACGCGATCGCATGAGTGGCCATAGTTTTAAAAACGACGCGGATGCGTGGGGCACGCGTTCGCGTGATAGTGCTTGTGCTTCTAGCACGATTCCAGCCCCACTCCATCAAAACTTACTGCCAAACACCTTTTTACGTCGATTTTGCAGGGCACGCATTCGCGTGGGTGACGCGGACGTGCGGGAGGCTATTTTTCAGAATGACGCGGACGCGTCATTGAGGCGGTCGCATGGGCATGCTTGTGCCTAGGGCACGCCTCCCGCCATGCTTTCGCGTGACTCTCTGCTTCTTTTCTTCTTGTTCCGAAAGTACCTATGACGCGGACGCGTCAGCGACGCTCGCGCGTTGCGTGCATCTTTTTTATATGCAATATGAAGATGCAAATGCAGAATGCAGGTGAATATGCAGAAATTATGAATGAACACTAAGGAAAAATAAAATAAAATAAAATTAAGAATAAAACGGAAAGAATTTACCATGGTGGGTTGTCTCCCACCTATCACTTTTAGTTAAAGTCCTTAAGTTGGACATTTGGGGAGTCCTTTGTTATGGTGGCTTGTGCTTGAACTCATCCTGAAACTGCCGCCAATGCTTGGACTTCTAATAATCTTCGTTATTCTCAAGTGAATTTGCCAAGCTTTGAGGGAGTTCTTCACAAGCCTTGAGCTCCCAAAGTGGATCCTCATGTATGCTTGGATCCCAAATCTTGTATCCACACCCGTCTTCAAGTGGAACGTGATGATTCCATCCGGGTGTTAAGCAATCTGAATTCTCTACAGAGTACCAAACTCTTCTTTTAGAGCTAACCAAATTATCACCAGTTGAGCCCTTACATCGGGCCCTTGAAATATCAACTTTGATGAGCCTTGATTTGCAACTCCAACCACTAAATAGTCTCCTTTTACGCTTTATTCCACAAAGCTTCCTGAGTTGGCCGTCTGTTTCGAGAATACCATACTCAAGTGGGATAGGAAGACGAACAGAGATAAGTTTTACCCACTCAAGTGAAGGAGTAGACGACAACCTAGGTGAAGAAGTCTCCAATGTTCTTGACAAAGCATACTCAACTCCCGTCCGCCCTTTTCTAAGTATTTTTGCTTCCACATTATTCTCAGACTCAATCAGATAAGAGTCTTCATATTCAAGGAGTTCATTTGCAGATGTAGATTTGATTTATCACTAGCAGGACTTGATGCATGATTCTCATCACCAAAGGAACTTACTTCTTGATCTATCCCATCCAAGTCTTCATAAGGAATATGCCATGGAGGTTATGCACTGGCCTTCTTGACATCAATTTCAATCCTATTGGAGGGATACTCTACAATTCTAGATTCCCATAGAGGTTCAGCATCTCCTAAATCTTCAACCACTTCTTCCTCTGTAACTATTATGGCTTCCTCCACTTGTTCCAATACAAAGCCATGCTCCTTACTGTCCAGTGGGGTTTCTAGTATCTCCTTCATGCTGCGTTCTTCATTAGATTGCCCACATGAAGCCATGGGGGTTCCTTGAGTGTCCAAACATCGGGAAGGTAGTCGATTTATCACTTGATTCAATTGGTGAAGTGTGGCATGAAATTTTTCTAATGTTTTCTTGAGTTGCTCCCTTGATTCTTGGGGTGATGGATATGGACATGGTGCAGAAGGAAGTGGTGGTCTTCGGGAGTGATTGGATTGGAAATTGTGTGGATATGGGTTAGGGTCGTACAAAGGTGAATGGTGGTAGGGGGCTTGTGAGTGTGGTGGTTCAAACCTGTGTTGAGGAGGTGGTTCATAGGCATACGATGGGGTCCACCATATCTATCATCTTGGTATAAACCTCGGAATGGCTCTTGACCATAGTAATTTGGTGGGTGTTGGTTGTTACGGAAGGGTCCACCATAACTATTGTCTTGACATGCATTGTTGAATGGTCGTGGTCCATAGTATCTTGGAGGGGGTTGTTGCGTAAAGCGTTGATCAGATCCTCCTGGCTCCTTCCATCTTTGATTGTTTTGACCTTGATTGAGATGCATGTTCCTGTTATAGCTTCCATTCCTTTAAAAAATATTAGAACCAAACTCAAAGTGACGGGGGTGAGAACTCATTGTAACAAATAAAAATTAAAAACAAAAATAAATGCAAATAAACAAGAAAAAATAAAATATTTACAATAACCAATAATAAGGCACACATTTGCAATTCCCCGGCAACGACGCCATTTTTTGAGACGATCAGATTCCTTTTGGTAAAGAAATTTTATAAAAGTAATTGCGTTGTAAGTATAGTGTCTAAACCAACAAAGAATCCTTTCGTACAAAAGTTTTGTTTGTTACTTAAGCAAACCCAATAAAAATAAATACTCGAAGTATTCAAGCCTCGGGTCATCTCTCAAGGAATTGCAGGGAAGTATGACTTATTATTGGCTATGGAAAAGGTAGAATTTTTGGGTTTTTGAAACGAGGAACAAGCAATTTAAATAACAAGAAAAATAAATTAATAATTATAAAATCTCTTGGCAAGGTATAAGAACTGGAAATCCTATCCTAGTTATCCTTATCAGGTGTGATGAGAATTGTGGTTGCTCCCACTTAGTTAACCCTTATTAAATAAAGGAAAGTCAAGTGGACTAATTAATTTGATCCTCAAGTCCTACTCAACTCCTGTGGAAAGACTAGCTTTAGAGCGATCCAAATCAACCAGCAATTCCCAAATTTCAATCAAATGTTGAGTTTGATAACTTAAGTATTACCAATTACTTAACCAATGCCAAAAGGAAGGAAAATGTAAATGAATGAAAGTAGTTTGGATAAATCGAAAGCATCCATAACATAAATAAAATAAAACAATCTTAAATCTAAAATACCTCAAATTATATTAATTAAGAAAATCCTAACAAGAATGGTTCATAAGCCAATTGAGATGTAAATAACAATTAAAGTAATAAAATAAATAAAAGTAGAAAATAATTTAAAGGAGCATTGAACATGTGATTTGAAAGGAAGTAGCCTAAACATAATAGAAATCCTAAATCCTAATCCTAAGAGAGAGGAGAGAACCTCTCTCTCTAAAAACTATATCTAAATACCTAAAATTATGAAATATCAAAAATGTCTTGAGTCTCTGCATGTTCTCCGACTTTAATCTGTGTTTTTGGGCCGAAAACTGGGTCAAAACGTGGCCCGAAATCACCCCCAGCATTTTTTGAATTTTCTGCAGATCGCGCATGTCACGCATACGCGTCGGTCACACGTACGCATCACTGGCCGAATTCCCTTTCCACGCGTGTGCGTCAGGTGCGCGCTCGCGTAGTTGTGCTGATCTGCTTCCGCGCGTACGCGTCAAGCACGCGTACGTGTCGCTGTGATTTTCTCCGTTTTACGCGCACGTGTGAGCCATGCGTGCGCGTCACTTCTCGCTGGTTGTCTCCTTTATTTCTTGTGCTCCTTCCATTTTTGCAAGCTTCATCTCCATTCTCTAAACCATTCCTGCCTTATAAAGCCTGAAACACTTAACGCACAGATCACGACATCGAATGGTATAAAGGAGAAATTAAAATACACAATCTAAAGCTTTAGGAAGAACATTTTCAGTCATAGAATAAATCCAGGAAGGAATTGTAATCCCATGCAAATCATATGAATAAGTGGTTGAAAAGCTGATAAAAACCACTCAAATTAGCACAAGATAAACCATAAAATAGTGGTTTATCAGTATCTAATAGAAAGGTGCAGATAATTATATATATTAGATTTAAATTGCATGTTCAGTCTATTTTCATATATAGTAGAATAATATTAACTTATGTTATAGGTATTTATTCACTTTAAAATCATATGTTCGAAATCAAGCATGTCCAGAAGGTTCTATAGCAGAGGGATATATTTCAAATGAGTGTTTCGCATTTTCCTCACTATATATGGAAGGTGGGGATTCAAGATTTTATTGGCCAACAAAAAATAAAATGGAGATTGAGCATGAGTCTGATCAAGAAGGATGCCTTTTTCCTTCTATTGGGAAACCATTTGGCAAAGAAGAAGCAATTCTAATGGATGATAAAACATGGTTGCAAACCCTTCGATATGTGCCCTTCAATTGTGCTTCTAAAGTGGTTGAAGATTATAGAAAGTGAGTGATCATCCAGCTCTCCTTATTGTTTACCATATATAACATTATTAGTGACATATATATGGGTCACATGTACAGTGAACATATTAGTGAGATCAAGAGAACACATCACAAGCGTCACCTTTCTCCAAGTTGGATATCACATTTGGTACCCAAAGTGATATAAGAACCCTTTCACGAGGTCCAAGTTACATTGCAAGACGATTCAAAGGTTTTGATTTGAACAATGGGTATCGATTTCGAACAAAAAAGCATGAAGAGTCCAAGGCAACACAAAATTCTGGTGTCATTGTTGTCTCAAAGGTGATTAGCTATGCAAATGCAAGTGACAATGCTCCCAAGTCGGGAAATATCAATATTCTGGAAGATTGATTGATATTATAGAGTTAAAACTTATATTACTTTGAAGAATTTAAGGTTGTCTTGTTTAAATGTGACTGGGTTGACATAACCAAAGGTAGAGGAGTTAAAAAAGATGACTTGGGTTTCACACTAGTGAACTTTTCACACTTAATACATACCGGTGATCAAGAGAGTGATGAACCTTTTGTATTTACAAACCAAGCTCAACAAGTGATATTTGTGAAAGATCCTCATGATCATGAATAGTTTATCCCTAGGCTAATTAGTCCTCGAGACATATATAATATGGGAGAAAAGAAAATGATGCAGTTTGAGCAATTAATGCAAAATGATAATGGTGACTTAACTTTGTTAGAGGAAATTCTTCACATTGAGGATGGGAATAATGATTGGGTTAGAAGTTGGGTTAATGGTATAGTAATTGATCATGGACATTCACCAAATCAAACTGATGACAATTCTGAGTAAGTTAGGTAATATTTTGAGAACTCTTACATTTTGCATTCTCATTTTTTGTATTTTTCTTATTTTTATTTATTAATTTTATATTTTTTATTTAGAGAGGTGTACAAAGTAACTTGCATTTTTCTGCACATGCTCGTTTGTAGAGGTGTTGGTATACACATGGAGAAGCAGATGCAACCCTTACTTTGATATATAGCTCTTACTTTGATGTTTTGAATTTTGACCTTTGAGTTTGAAGGATCTTTTATATCTTAAGATTGGTTACTTACTCTGTTCATTAATGTTGACTTAGGGAGTTTATATGTTATTTTACCTTTTTCTTTTCTCCATTGTGAAATGACATTCATGTTAGTAAGAATCTGATTTCTCTGATAAAGCTGGTATAATATAACTTGATTCACTTTACCCTTGTCCTGTTATTACATGGAAGCTTTGGAAACTCAGGTTAGAATCCTTGGATTCTGTTTTTTGATAATTTTTCCCTTTTCCATAATATGTTTCTATTTTGTTTTGTTAAATGTAAAGTTTTATACTTTAAATTCTATTGACTTTGTAGGATATGGATGCATCAAAGAAGAACTATAAAAGTCAAATATTGAAGGAAACAGTTTGGGAAATAATTTAGAGTCAAATAAAAAGGAGAAACATAAGAAGAGAAAGAGAAGGCATGAAATTGATGGGAAGCTACAAGGAATTGGGAAGAAGAGGGCTTCACCAGTAGAAAAAAGAAGAGAAAGAGATTGCAAGAAATGAGTGCTTCAATGGCAAGAAAAAGACACAAACCTATTGAGGATAATGATCTTGAGAGTGCTGTCTCAAGTACAGATTTAAGAGTGCCTAAAAAGAGTCATGTCAGATTTGTTGAAGAGGAAAATTATGCCGATGAAGTGCTGCTTTTTATGGAGAAACTACTAAATGATGAGGATTTATCTCAAACTCCTAGTATTTCTAATAGTATAAATTCTAAGCAAGATGAAGAATTATGTGATATTATTATTGCTTTAAATATGATACTATTATATTTTTCATATTTCTTTTCACTGAATAATTGCATTTTTTTGTTAGGTCATCCAGAGGCAAAGAGGGTTAGAATACCTACATTGTTGAAAAAAAATTTAGAACATGCCTCATGGAAAGACAATTGATGTGCAATTTAATAACCGCAACCAAGCTATAAGAAAAGAAAGCAGAAAACTTGCTAGTTTTCTTGGTATTTGATGAGCAGATATTTTATACTCTTTTTGGCATCATTTTCATATAGTTTTTAGCATATTTTATTTGAGTTTTATTATATTTTCATAGATTTTAGTGTAGAATTCACATTTTTGGATTCTACTATGAGTTTATGTATTTTTATGCAATTTCAGGTACTTTCTGGCTGAAATTGAGGAGCTGGAGAAAAAGTCTGATTTAGAGGCAGAGAAAGCACTGCAGATGCTGTCAGGATCTAACCTCCTTGCACTCGAAAGAGCTTTTATGGAGCTACAGAATTCCAAATGGAGTGTTCTCAACGGCT
The DNA here is from genome assembly GCF_003086295.3 of Arachis hypogaea. NCBI lineage: Eukaryota > Viridiplantae > Streptophyta > Magnoliopsida > Fabales > Fabaceae > Arachis > Arachis hypogaea. The sequence continues at coordinate 79,836,218 of NC_092048.1, read as the reverse complement.
ATAAAAACTAACATCCCGGGCTTCCAGCAATGTATAATCATTCATACTTTGCTTCAAAATTAAAGGCCCAAAAATGGCGTTCAATGCCAGCCATCTACCCTATTTTGGCATCCAGCTCCCACAAGGGGGCTCTTAGCCAGCGATCAACGCTCCTAGGGAGTCTTAGCACATGGGAGACACTAAAGCTCAGCCCAAACACTCACCAAGTGGGGCCCAGAAGTGGATTTTCGTACTAAAAGACTATTTTACCCGTTTTATGTAATCCTTAGTCATTAGTTTAGTATTAAAAGGAGAAGTCACCCTTGTTTATGAACTCTCCTGGAATTTTTGAACCATTCATTGTAATTTGTATTAGTATGAGTCTCTAGACCTCCTAGGTTAAGGGGAGGAGCTCTGGTGAGTTTTATGAATTAATCAAAGTATTACTGTTCTATCTCAATTCGTGGTTGATTCTCTATTCTAAGATGTATCTTCATTCTTCAACCTTATGAATGAGTTGAACCGGCACAAGGTTATCTCTATTCTACATGGGTTCAGCGATCATCTTTCATTGGATATCAATGAATCCCTAGTTTGATTATACATCTCTTAGATGACTAATCCATGACTTCGTTGGGGACTTCTTGAGATACCAGTCCAGCCGAGGTATGGGAAGATTAGGGCCTTTGTTGTAAAGGCTAGAACCAAAGGTGCAACATTCTCTGATCCGGAAGATTCGACCTTGTCTGTGGCGTTTTGAGTAGGATCATCAAGGAAAATAGACTGTAGGAGCTTCACCCTCAATCAGAGTAGATGCGCACTAACCCTGGTGTTCAGCCTGGAGGAAGATCGGCGACCTCTCAAGAAAGGCATTGATCACATACAGCCTGCCATAAAAGAAATCATTCATAGTTGGCATAGACAATGAGACCGAATTAATCCAGAAGAACAAAGCATCTCTGAAGTAACGTTATTTTTATTTTACTTTTATGCGCTTTAAACAAATAAACAACTTTTCTATCTGCCTGACTAAGATCTACAAGATAACCATAGCTTGATTCAAGCCAACAATCCTCGTGGGATCGACCCAGTGCACTTGCTGGTTCAGTTGTGCGAAGTGTAATTCCGCGCACCAAGCTTTTGGCGCCGTTGTCGGGGATTGTTCAAGTTTGAACAAACTAACAAATTATTTTGTTGCTTAGATTAGGTATTGTCTTTAATCTTTTTTGAATCTTTTAATTTCTTTTTTTCGAAAATCTCAAACCTTTTTCAAAAATCTTTTCTTTTCTTTATTAATCTTTATCTTTTGTTTGAGTCTTTTTGTTCTTGTTCTTGTTAGAGTTCGAATTCCTTGAGTCTTTTTTTCCAAAAAAATTCAAAAATAGTGTCTTTTGTTTGAGTCTTGTGTCAATTCTTAAATTTGGTGTCTTTGAGTCTGTTTCTTTAAAATTTTCGAAATTGGTGTCTTTTTTTTCCTAAATTTTTAAGTTTGGTGTCTTTTGCATGTTCTTTGTTTTCTTGGAATTCTTTGAGTTTTGTTCTTGGTTTTCTTATTGATCTTCAAATTGTTGTTCTTCTTCTTCTTGTTTTGATCTTTAAAATTTTAAGTTTGGTGCTTTTAGGTGTTTTTCTTTATAATATTCGGAAACTTAGTGTTTTGGATATAAAAATTTTAAATTCGGTGTCTTTTGGTTGTTTTTTTACTCTCTTCATTAATTCAAAAAAAAAAAAAATCTTTTCTATCTTTTTTATCTTAATTTTCGAAAATATCAAAAAAGATTTCAAATTTTAATTTCAAAATGATTATCTTATCTTATCTTAGTTTTAAGTTTCAAATTCAAATATTTTCAAAAATCAAAATTTTTTTTCAAATTACTATCTTATCTATAAAATTCAAAAATCTTATCTTATCTTATTTCAAATTCAAAATTTAAAATTTAAAATTTCAAAATTCAAATTTCAAAATCAAATCTTTTTCAAAAATCAAATTTCAAATCTTATCTTTTTCAAATCTTTTTTAAATCTTTTCAAATTCTTATCTTATCTTTTCTGATTTCAAATTTTAAATTCAAATCTTTTCTAATCTTCTATCTTATCTTGCTTTCAAATCTTTCTAACTAATTCTTCTCTCTTCTAATTTTCGAAAATATCTTCCTTATTTCTCTCTCTACTTTTTAAAAAATCGTCAATTAATTTTCAATTCTTTTTAGTTAATTAGCCTTCAATTTCGAATTAAATTAATAAATAAAATAAAAACAAAAATATTTTAATTATAATTTACATCTGTATCCCTAATTCTTCTACTTCTCCTACCTTTCTTTATCATGAACCCAATTGGGAATGAAGAGTTCAGAAGAAGTATTAGCATACCCCACTACTGACTTCTATGGAAGAAATATTAGCATACCCCCCCATCAGAGCAAGTAACTTTGAGCTAAACCCTCAACTCATTACTCTGGTGCAGCAAAACTAACAGTATTCTGGACTTCTACAGGAAGAACCTACTGAGTTTCTGGCAGACTTCTTACAGATTACTGACACAGTGCACAGTGAGGGGGTAGACCAAGATGTCTACAGACTATTGGTCTTTCCTTTTTCTTTAAAGGACCAAACAAAGAGGTGGTTGGACAACCAGCCCAAATCTAGCTTGAAAATATGGAAACAGCTAGTGGAGAAGTTTCTAACTCAATACTTCCCTCCAAGGAAGTTAACCCAGTTAAGACTGGATATTCAAGGCTTCAAGCAAGAGGACAGTGAATCTCTTCATGATGCTTAGGGGAGGTACAGGAGAATGGTCCAGAAATGCCCCCTGAAATGTTTTCAAAATGGGTGCAATTAGACATCTTCTATTATGGCCTTTCAGACATGGCTAAAATGTTTATGGACCACTTTGCTAGTGGTTCCATATATATGAGAAAGACCATTGAAGAGGCTCACGAGCTTATTGAGACAGTTGCTACTAACCAGCATCTGTACTCAGCTGTTGAAACTTCTTTGAAAGGAGAGGTTAAAGCAATATCTACTGAAGCTAACCCTCCAAAATATAATGGCCCATTGACTCAGCAACTACATGCCCTTGCCCAGCAACTGCTGGAATTGCAAGAAGCCCTGCGAGAAACTCAGGCTTGCAACTGGAACATAGAAGACCAACTGAGTCAAACAAGGTGATACGTGAAATCTGTATCGCTACAAATTTCCTTCGGCAAGTATACCGAATTGTTGTCAAGTAAAAACTCACAGTAAAGTGAGGTCAAATCCCACATAGTTTAATCAGAGGAATGTTCTAGTTAAAGTAAACAGAGTTTGACAAAGAATTGCAGAATTTAAATGGCGGAAGATGTAGATAGCAAGGAGTGTAAATGACAAAAAAGTAAATGGCAGAATGTAAATGGCAGAAAGTAAATCACAGAAAGTAAATTACAAAAAAGTAAATGGGAATGGGGATGGTGAACATAATTATAAACAGTAGAATATAGAGAATGGGGAGATAAGAGTAGAGAAGTTCATTGGGTTCAGAAGATGTTATATTCTCCGAATCAAGTTCATTCTCATCTCTTCCTCAATCCATGCAACTCATTGATCTCTTGGCAATCTTAGGTGATTGAATCCCAATTCCTTGGTAATTCAATCTCTCTAAGATTGAACAATTGTCCAATTCCTTGATCTAATTCCTCATGGGAAGAGATGAATTACGATCACTGATTATACCTTATGTTTTTCTAGATCAAAGTATCGAGAGGATTATATGTCACTATATCCATCCAACCCCCAATCTAGTTCAACATGAGAAAGCGTTTCTAGCATGATTTCCTCATTCCTCTTCAAAAGCTCATTGGAAATTCAAGTATGAACAATTTCTCTTCTGAGACAATTACTCAATTGGATGAAGATCGAAAGCTTTCAAGCAAATCAATGAGAATGAAAAGAAGAATAAGAATAAGAACTATGATTGATCCATTGAATTACAACAGAGCTCCCTCCCCCAATGATTTGGGGTTTAGTTGATCATGGCTCTGGGAATGGAAAATGGAAATGTAAGTTGTATTGAAAGTAAAACTGAATACAGAGAAAAGCAAATATGGGTGTTTATAATCCTGGATCCCCCAGGGCCCAATCTCTCCCAAAAAGTCCCTTTCTAGTTCAAAACTACTTCTATATATACTAATTCTTTGATCCTCAGTTGAGTTTGCAAGTCTCTGGATGTGGGCCCTTGGCCTTAGCTGAAGTAGTTAGCAAACTTAGTGGGCTTTACTCAGCTTGCTAGAGGAGTTTAAGTTGCTAACATTCACGTTAGTCGGGCCATTAGTGGCACTAACGTGGGCTTCCTTGGCCTTTGATCAAGTTAGTGGTGTTAACTTCACCACTAACTTCCCATACTGCTCCTTCCTCCAAATTAGTGGCTCACATTAGTGGCTCACGTTAGTGGTATTAACGTGGCCACTAACGTGGGTTTCCTTGGTCTTTGATCAAGTTAGTGGTGTTAACTTCACCACTAACTTCCCATGCTGCTCCTTCCTCCACGTTAATGCCCACGTTAGTGGAATTAATGTGGCTCTTCTTTTGCTTCGATCAAGTTAGTGGTGTTAACTTCACCACTAACTTCCCATTATGCCTCCCTCTTCCACGTTAATTCCCACGTTAGTGGCATTGACGTGGCTCTTCCTTTGCTTCGATCAAGTTAGTGGTGTTAACTTCACCACTAACTTTCCATTATGCCTCTTTCTTCCACGTTAATGCCCACGTTAGTGGCATTAACGTGGCTCTTCCTTTCCTTCGCTCATGTTAATGGTGTTAACTTCACCATTAACTTCCTAAGCTAACCCCTTCTTCCACATTAGTGCCCACGTTAGTAGTACTAATGTGGCCACTAACGTGGGTCTTCTCTGCTTCTTCTTTCCTAAAATCAATCAAACAAATTGCATCAAAGTCCTGCTCTAATCATGAGATGATGCATCATTCATTCTATCATTCAATCCTTGCACTATTTTCATGAAAATATTTAGAATTCATAATGTCTGATTAAATCCAAGTATGAATGCATATTCCACCAAATACTTGCTTCTTGCGTAAGAAAATGCATGAAACTAACCTAAAACATACTTAAATGGCTTGTAAAACTAGCCAAGATGCCCTGGCATCACAAGGCAGTAATTATGTAAGCAGATAACAGAAGAATGCCAAGCTATTCAATTGAGGAGTGGAAAATCATTAAACACCCAACCTTAGTAGAACAGAAAATCGTTAACAGAGGGATACCATACTGCTGTCCAAAACATCTCTGAGGGTGCTGAACGCCCAAGGAGGAATGTCATTAGCGTTCAACGCTTGGAAGGGGTATCCACCCCCGGCATCAAACGCCCAAATGGGGGCAACAACCTTGGCATTCAATGCCAAGAGGAGATACCTGCATCTGGCGTTGAACGCCCAAAAGGGGGTAGTGTCCCTAGCATTGAACGCTAGGAAGGGGGCAGCAACAAGGGTGTTGAACGCCCAAACAAGGGTGGTCAGTCACCTATTGATAACACCCCTCATAAGCAGGCTAGCAACCCCCCTTCCAATACATCAGGCACTCAGCCTATATTAACCAAGATTGATGAGTATAAGGCCAAGATGCCATTCCCCTAGAAACTCCGTCAAGTGGAAAAAGATAAACAGTTTGCACGCATTGTGGATTATCTCAGAACACTAGAGATCAAGATTCCTTTTGCAGAGGCTCTTGAACAGATACCTTCTTATGCTAAGTTCATGAAGGACATCTTAAGTCATAAGAAGGATTGGAGAGAGGCAGAAATAGTCCTCCTTACTGAAGAATGCAGTGCAGTCATTCAAAATAGCTTACCAGAGAAACTTAAGGATCCTGGGAGCTTTATGACACCATGCACTCTAGGGAATTCTTGCACAAGGACAACCTTATATGATCTTGGAGCAAGCATCAACCTAATACCTGCTTCATTAATAAAGAAGCTCTGCTTGACTCATGAAGTCAAACCAACTCGCCTATGACTTCAACTTGCTGATGGTTCTGTTAAGTTCCCATCAGGCGTAGTTGAGGATATGATTGTCAGGGTTGGATCCTTTGCTTTTTCCCCCTGAATTTGTTGTATTAGATATGGATGGGCACAAGAGTGCATCCCTAATCCTAGGAAGACCCTTCCTAGCTACAGGTAGAACCCTCATTGATGTCCAAAGAGGGGAAGTAACCCTGAGAGTCAATGAGGATGTATATGTGCTAAATGCCGTCAAAGCCATGCAGCATCTACACACCCCAGAGGAGTGCATGAGCATTGATATCATTGACTCCCTGGTGGAAGAAATGAACATGTTACAGGACTCGAGGAAGTGCTGGAGGACATCTTCTATGATGCTCAGCTTGAGTTGTAGGTGGCAGATGAAATACAGGAGACTTTAAGTGCTCCTAAAGATGATGATAAGCCTCCAAAGCTCGAGCTCAAGCCATTACCATCCACCCTGAAATATGCATTTCTGGGAGATAGAGACACTTATCCTATGATCATAAGCTCTGCCTTAGAGCCATAGGAAGAAGAAGCACTAATTCAAGTGCTCAAGACACACAAGACTACTGCCCTGCCATGGGTGGACTACAAGTGACCTTAAGGGCATTAGCCCGACCCGATGCATGCACAAAATGCTGCTGGAGGATGATGCCAAACTAGTGGTACAACCACAAAGGCGACTAAATTCAGCTATAAAGGAAGTCGTGCTGAAGGAAGTCACTAAATTATGGGAGGCTGGGATTATTTATCCCATCTCTGACAGCCCTTGGGTGAGTCCTGTTCAAGTTGTTCCCAAAAAAGGGAGGCATGACAATGGTTCATACTGAAAAGAATGAGCTGATTTCTACAAGGACAGTTATAGGGTGGCGCATATGCATTGACTATAGAAGGCTCAATGACGCCACCAGAAAGGATCATTTTCCATTACCATTCATTGATCAAATGCTAGAGAGACTAGCAGGACATGCCTTTTATTGTTTCCTGGATGGCTATTCTAGATACAATCAAATCGCAGTAGATCCACAATAGGATCAAGAAAAGACAGCATTTACATGCCCATATGGCGTGTTTGCTTATAGTCGGATGCCATTTGGCCTACACAATGCACCTACCACCTTTCAGAGATGTATGCTCTCTATCTTCTCTGATATGGTAGAGAAGTTCCTTGAAGTATTCATGGATGACTTCTCTGTCTTTGGAGATTCATTTGAATCCTGCCTTGACCATCTGGCCCTAGTTTTTAAACGATGCCAAGAGAAAAACCTAGTTTTAAACTGGAAAAAATGTCACTTCATGGTGACTGAAGGAATTGTCCTTGGTCACCAGATTTCAAACAAAGGGATAGAAGTGGATCAAGCTAAGGTGGAGGTGATTGAACGATTTCCACAACCTACCAATGATAAGGCAATCAGAAGTTTCTTAGGACATGCAGGATTTTACAGGCGGTTTATAAGGATTTTTTGAAAATTGCAAAACCCCTATGTAATCTCTTGGCCACTGATGTTCCATTTGTCTTTGACCAAGAATGTCTGCATGCCTTTGAGACCCTGAAAGCCAAGCTTGTTACTGCACCTGTCATATCTGTGCCCAATTGGGATTTACCATTCAAACTGATGTGTGACGCCAGTAACCATGCCATTGGCGCAGTTTTGGGGCAGAGGCATAACAAGCTTCTGCATGTCATTTATTATGCCAGTCGTATTCTGAATGATGCATAAAAGAACTATACCACCACATAAAAGGAATTACTTGCAGTGGTTTATGCCATTGAGAAGTTTAGATCCTCTTTAGTAGGATCTAAAGTAATTATATATACTGACCATGCTACTCTAAAATATCTCCTCACTAAGCAGAACTCTAAGCCCAGACTTATAAGATGGGTGTTACTCCTGCAAGAGTTTGATATAGAGATTAGAGACAGAAAAGGGACAGAAAATTAAGTGGCTGACCACTTGTCTTGGATAGAACCAGTAGCTGGGACTTCTCCTCCCTCCACTAACATATCCAAAACCTTTTCTAGATGAGCAACTCTTTGCCATTTGGATGGCACCTTGGTTTGCAGACATTGCAAATTACAAGGCTATAAGATTCATTCCTAAAGAGTACAATAGGCAGCAAGATCGGAAACTCATGCATAATGCAAAGTACTACTTGTGGGATGAACCATATCTCTTTAAGAGATGCTCGGATGGGATCATCTAACGCTGTGTGTCTGAAGAAGAAGCACAGAAAATCTTATGGCACTGCCATGGCTCAGACTATGGAGGATACTTTGGAGGTGAGTGAACAACCACAAAGGTTCTCCAAAGTGGCTTCTACTGGCCCACACTATTTAAAGACTCTAGAGAGTTTGTCCGTAACTGTGACAGTTGCTAAAGGGCTGGCAATCTCCCTCATGGTCACAACATGCCTCAGCAAGGAATCCTAGAGATTGAGTTGTTTGACATATGGGGTATAAATTTCATGGGACCTTTCCCACCTTCAAACTCAAACACCTACATCCTGGTAGCCGTAGATTATGTGTCTAAATGGGTTGAAGCAATAGCATCACTCACTAATGACACTAAAGTAGTAGTGAAGTTCCTCCAGTAGAACATCTTCGGCAGATTTAGTGTTCCTCTGACATTGATTAGTGATGGAGGTACTCATTTCTGCAATAGACATCTTGACTTTGTTCTGAGCCGTTACGGAGTTCGCCATAAAGTGGCAACACCATATCATCCTCAACCAAATGGACAAGCTGAAGTCTCAAATAGAGAACTAAAGCAAATCCTAGAGAAGACAGTAAGTACCTCTAGAAACGACTGGGCTAGAAAGCTTAATAATGCTCTATGGGCATACAAAATAACTTTCAAAACCCCTATCGGAACTTTGCCATATCGATTAGTCTATGGAAGATCCTGTCATCTGCCAGTGGAATTGGAACAAAAGGCCTATTGGGCAACCAGATTCTTTAACCTTGATGCTAAAGCAGCTGGAGAAAAATGGCTACTCCAACTGAATGAGTTGGACGAGTTCCGCTTAATTGCATTTGAAAATGCAAAGATCTATAAAGAAAAAGCAAAAAGGTGGCATGACAGGAAGATAGCTTCCAGAGTCTTTGAACCAGGCCAAAAGGTTTTGCTCTTCAACTCAAGACTCAAATTATTTCCTGGGAAACTAAAATCCTGTTGGAAGGGACCATATGTGATTACTAGGGTATCACCTTATGGGCACATAGAACTTCAAGGTAAAGATCCAGACAATAGGTTCATTATCAATGGACAGAGAATCAAGCATTACCTTGAAGGAGATATTGAGCCAGAAGGCTCTACACTGCTACTAAGTTAAGTACAGTGAAGTCCAGCTAAAGACATTAAAGAAGCGCTTATTGGGAGGCAACCTAATGATCAAAGGGCATATTATTTTCTATTTATTTAATTATTCTTGTTCGAATTAATTTTCTTCATAATTATTTTTTATTAATTTTTTTTTATGTTAGTGATCATAAACAGTGTTTAAATAGACACAAAATGATGCGAAACAGAAAACAGAACACCTTGGAGGAAGCACCTCTCTGGCGTTGAACACCAGAAAAAGGCTAGAGAATGGGCATTTAACGCCCTTAAAGGAAAGCACATCTGGCGTTGAACGCCAGCCAGGGAGCACTGGCTGGGCGTTCAACGCCCAAGAGAGGAGGCAGGACCAGCGTTGAACGCCGGCCAGGGGGCACTGGCTAGGCGTTCAACGCCCAAGATGGAAGGCAGCCTGGCATTAAACACTAGAATGGATGCCATTCTGGGCGTTCAACGCCCAACAAGGAGGAACAGCCAGTGTTAAACGCCAGAATCAAGCCATTCTGGGCGTTTAACGCCAGAGAGAAGGCAAGGAAGGTAACTTTTCAAAAAACTTATCTTTTCTTCATCTTATCTTCTTTTTTCATTAAACCTAACTTTTTAAATTTTAATTTTGAAATTCCATGACTTTCAATTCAAATCTTTTTCAAATCATCATCTTTCAAATTCAATCTATTTACATATCTTTTCAAATTTTAAAATAGTCTCTCAAATCTTTTTCAAATTTCATATTCTTTACAACTTCTTTTTCAAATCTTTAAAATCTTTTTCATCTGGTCTATCTTTTTATCTTTTTCATATCTTGTTGATTTTAAAACCTATATTTTTCTATCTTTTATTAAAATATGAATCATATCTTCCTTATCTTTTATTTAATTAAAATTCGAAAATCCCTCCCTCCCATCCCTATATATACCCATGTTCCCCTGATGCACCACTATTTCATGGTACATTTTGTACCTCATTGAGTATATTTTGTCTACTATTCTCACACTTATCCATAGAAATCGCATGTTTTACATTTTCCTTCCTGATTTTGTGCTATGATTGAAAACATGCCTCTTTGGCCTTAATTTTGCTATGTTTAATCCTCTCTTATTACCATTTGATGCCTTGATATGTGTGTTAAGTGTTTTTAGGGTTTATCCCCTCTCTCTCATTCACCTCCTCTCTATTCGAATATTTTTCTCCTATTCTCCTCTCTCCTTCACTTTCTTCATCTTTCTTTCTTCCTCTTGCTTAAGGACGAGCAAACCTTTTATGTTTGGTGTGGAAGGAGCCTTGTTCTCTCCTTGAGATTCGAACCCCATGGCTCCAAGAAGTGGCAAAACCACTCCAAGAAATAAGAAAGAAGATGACCCAACAGTTGTTTTCGAACTTGTCAGATTCTACACCAAGCAACATGAAGAACATTATCACGAAATAATGAGTAAGAGGCCAGTAATCCTTGAGGCAAGATTCAAATTTGGAGAAGATGAATACTCGAAGATCCAAGAGCAAATTCAAAAAAGAGGATGGGAGATTATAGCCAACCCTGAGATCAATGTTGGAACAAACATGATCCATGAATTTTATGCAAATCTATGGATGACAAATAAGCAAAAGAAAGATGGACAAGCATTCCATGCTTTTTGCACCATGGTCAGGGGAAAGATCTTCTATTTTCATCTTGATTAGGGTGAGAGATTCATAATCTGTGATGATTCACTGCATCATGATGAGGAATGAAGTAGAAGTTCACCAAATAATCCCTTGTGAGATGTACAACTTTGCAAACAGGATGTCTACTCAAGCCAGGCTGGCCTATCCAAATCTTATCTTTTGCCTGTGCCAAGGGGCTAAAGTCATGATTCATGTAGACACATTTATTCCAGTGGAAAGTCCAATCACCAAGTAGATGATGGAGAGCTCCAAGATACCAGAAGATCATCCCAAAAGGAAGGCACCTGAGCCTTCCTAAGAGATCCCTCCAATTGAATATTGGAATCAGTTGAAAGCATATGTGTTGCAAATACAAACCACCTTGGATTAACTAAGAGACGAGTAGAAAGATCAGACTAGTATGATCTGCAAATTAGTCAAGGAACAAGAGAAGAAAGGGCGTGAGATAGAAGAGTTGAAGCGCCAGAAGCTCTCCCCTGAAGAGCCCTGATGATCAGACTTTTGACGGTTTAGAATTTCACAAATAAAAGCTCGTTGCAATATAGTTTCTAAACCAACACTAATCCTTTCATACAAAAATTTTGTTTGTCACAAGTACGAACCCCTAAAATTATAAACCGAAGTATTGAACCTTGGGTTGTTCTCCCTAGGAATTGCAATAAAGTGTCCTTGTTATTGGTTATGAGTTATGTTTTGGGGTTTTTGAGATAATAGGCATGAAATTTAAATGGCAATAAAAATAAACTAACAACTAACAAAGCTCTTGGCTAGATATGAGAACTAGAAGTCCTATCCTAGTTATCCTCCTCAATTGTGACCATAAATTGTCCATTGCTACCACTTACTTAACCTCTAACCATGGAGGAATGTCAAGTGGATGAATCAACTTGATTCCACAAGTCCTAGCCAAATCCCAAGGGAAAGACTAGCTTTAGTGGTATCCAAGTCAATTAGCAACTTCTAATTGTCAGTCAACAAAGGAATTAGATAACTCAAGCGTCACTAATTACTCCACCTAGGCAAAGAGGAATAAAATAACTCAAGCGTCACTAATTACTAAAATCCAACCAAGCATTTTATCAAACACTTGGAAGGCACAAAAAGAAAGTAAAGTAAATTGGCAACAACAATGAAATCTAACAACAATTATTGCAAGGAATTAATAAAAGCAATCAAAAGAAGCACAATTATTATGAATTACCTCTAATTGAATTGAAAGAAAAGAGAAGGAACAAAAGTAGATCTACAACAAAGCATGGAAAAAAAATAGAAGAGATTACAACAAAAGAATAGAGGAAGATGAATGTAACAACAAGAATTGAGAAACAAAAGTAGAAGAAGGCATGAATTGAAACCTAGATCTAAGAACTAAACCTAATCCTAATTCTAATCCTAGAGAGAAGTGAGAGATTCTCTCTCTAAAACTAACTCTAAACTAATCCTAATGAGTGTAAATAATGCTAAGTGTTGATTCCCTTCAATCCTTGGTCCTTTAAATGCATCTTGGCACCAAAATTGGTTGTGAACTGGGCCCCATAGCTCACAGAAATCGCTGATCACGTTTTCAATTAAAAAATCATGTGCGGTCATCGGCGCGTACGCGCACAGCGTGCGTGCGCGTCCCTGAAGATTTCGCAATCCACGCGTGCGCATGTGCGTGGATGATGTTTCTCAAATCTTTGGCTTTTTCCATGTGTTCTTCATTTTGCATGCTATTCTCTTCACTCCTTTGATTCATTCCTAGCCTTTTCAACCTGAAATCACTTAACAAACAAATCAAAGCATCTAGTGGAATCATATGTGAATTGAATTTAGCTAATTAACGTCCTAGAAAGCATGTTTTCACATCTAAGCACAAATAAGGAGACAACCATGAAACCATGCTATTTCATTGAATAAATGTGGGTTAAAGGTCATAAAATCTCCTAAATTAGGCACAAGATAAACCCTACAAATGGGGTTTATCAACCTCCCCACACTTAAACTAAGCATGTCCTCATGCTTAAACCAAGAATGAAGTAAGGGATATGACATTTATTCAATGAAATCTAACTAAGTGCAATCTACCTATATGCAACTATCTACATGAATGCAATTGCTTGGTAAAAAATAAATCAATTCCCAAGAGACATATATGCACAAGGGCTAAAGGACTAGCAAGTCTAATCCACAATTGAATTGAGCTATTAAATATTTTTACAAACTTGCATGAAAGGAGATGATCATAGGTGAAAACATGTAATTGAGCATCAAACCCTCAACGGATGTGTTTGCACTCTATTCGCTCAAGTATTTAGGGTTGATTCACTTAATTCTCCCCTAATCATGCTTTCTAAGATTTGTTTTTCATCTAACAACCAACATGTATTTCATGCATGCATACAAGTATCATGAGGTCTTTTCTTAGGTTGTAATGGGGCTAGGGTTAAGGTAGGATGCATATTTGGTCAAGTGGGCTTGAAATTTGAATCTTTGATAAGCTTAGACTTCCCGCCTAACCTATGACAACCTATACAATTCAAAACTAGCCTAACTACCCAGTCTTCACTTTTTAACATACTCAAGCATTTTCTTTTCATTTCATAACACTTATGCATTGACCCTTATTGAGCTTTGCTTTGGGGCATTTTGTCCCCTTTTTATTTCTTTCTTTTTATTTGTTTTTTTTCTTTTTCTATTTATTTTTTTTCATTTTCTTTTGATATTTACATATATTTTTTTTCTTTTTTTTTCCTCATCTTTTTTTTTCTTGTTTTTTCCTCATCTTTTTTTTTCTTGTTTTTTTTCAAACTATATACAAGAACATCAATGTATAAGGTCTATACATTTTATCAATACATGAGCATGTACCTAATTTCCAATAATTTCAATAAAAATACAAAGCTACCCTTTTATTCACCCAATATCCCAAGTTTTCCCACACTTGAATGATATACACTCACTAGCCTAAGCCAATCAAAGATCCAAATAAAGACTTTTATTATTTTCCGCTTTAAGGCTTGTAATGTGCTAAAATTAGAGAATAAGTGGGTTAAACGTAGGCTCAAATTGGCTAAAAATGGATGATAAGAGGTAAGGCAATTTGGGTAAATGTGCTAAATGAAATGATGGCCTCAATCATATAAATGCATGAATACACAAAATAATGGACATAGAGAATCAAACAAATCAAAGATTACAATCATAGAAAGAGAATAATGAACACAAGAAGGAAAATAAGTGGTTATAAGATGTAACCACGCAATTAGGCACAAATCTCACTTGCTTGTGTTCTTAGCTCAAAAATCATGTTCCACAATATATATATATATAATTCAAGCAAGTTCAATGAAAAGTTTTCACTCAAATCAATTGAGATGCCCTATAGATAGAAATCTTGAAAAAATTCATTATTTTGACTAAGCTTATTATGTATACATATACAAAAATAAGAAAATGCAACAAAAATCCTAAAAACCTAAAATGAAATGCAAAAGTGTTGGAATTAGAAATTTGTCACCCAAAATCGCCGATTGGTCGGACGACCTCCCCACACTTAAAAGTTTGCACCGTCCTCGGTGCACTCAAAGATGAGCAAGGGGGTACGGCGACTCTCCAGATTGCCACATTCAGCTGGTAGGTCAACCGGTTGCTGCGTGTTCTTTCTTCTACTTCCATTTTTGCTTGTGGTGCATCATTCATGAAAATCAAAAATATAACACCATAAGATGAGAAAACAAAAGCAAGGAAGCATACATTGTTGGAGTGAGGTACTAATCACTAGAATTGAGTGAGTGAATTAGTGTGACATTTATGACAAAAAGAGGTATAAATTCTAAATTGCGCAGTTTAGAACACACATTAGCATAAAAAGCGATGTCACAAAAGAAGCATACACTTCACTTATCCTAATGTGCTTGAGATGCTTTAAGTAAACTTGTAAGGTAAAACAAGCATTAAAGAAGCATGAGAGCATTCAAGCTAAAAGCATATGGATGCATATGATCATGGAATACAATGCGTTAAAGCTAAGTAAATGCACAACATCCATCAAGAGATTTCCTAATCGAGGAAAAGGATTGAAATTACATGTTGGCCAAATTATGCAATTCAAGAAGAGTTACAAGCTCGAAGGTAATTCTCATAACTTGGTATTCTTAAAAGGTAAGCATGAAGAACTTAAAACTAAGTAGCAAAATATAACCTCAACAATAGAATTCAACAATGAATATTCAAAAACAATTATGCTAAGATAGCATTCAATCAGTAATAAGCAGCAATATATGGTAAACAAAATCCATAATCCAACACTTATAATGGAAAGAGAGAAAATGAAATGAAAACTAAACTAAAATTAAATAATTAACAAACCAACCAACTAATTAACTAACTAAAATAAATGGTTATCAATGGTGTTTGGAAGTGTTGGATGAGGGGTAGAAGGAGGGACGAAGAAAGGAGAAGGAAAGAAATGGAAAAAGGAGAAGAAAAAGAGATGTGTTGAATGAAGGACATCCGCGCTTACGCGCGCATAGCGCGTGCGCGCAGATGGTGGTGCAATGGACGCGACGCGTACGCGCACATGGCGCGTCCGCGTCGATGGCTTATTTTGAGAGTGGCACATACGTGTCGTGTACGCATACGCGCGAGTTGTTTTGTGCCTCAGGCATAGTGCTAGCGCAGCGTAGGCAAAACTCTCGGGTTTTTGGCTTGGGGGGTAGAATTTCTCAATCCACGTGTACGCGTGCATGGCACGTGCGCGCGGGTAGGAAAAAATGCTTGATGCACGCATACGCGCGTGGATGGTGCTCTGTTTTTGTTTTTTCAAAAATTTTTCTATGTTTTTGCACCAATCTAAGCATTCCAAACCTCTAAACAGCTACCAAAACACCATAAAACCTTATTTGACATACTAAACTACCAATTATACTCAACAAATCAACCAAAAACATGAATTTAAACTAATTACCAATATGTACAAAAAAAGGAAATGAAAAGAAGTTACCATGGTGGGGTGTCTCCCACCTAGCACTTTTGTTTATTGTCCTTAAGTTGGACTTATGGGGAGCTCCTCTCAAGGTGGCTTGTGCTTGAATTCATCTTGGAACTCCCACCAATGCTTGGTTCTCCATTGTACCCCAAGATTTCTTATTTGTTGCACCAAGTATTGATGGAGTTCTTCACAAGCTTGGGGCTCCCAAAGTTAATCCTTGTCTTGTGATCCGGGATCCTACACCTTATTTTCACACCCGTCTTGAAGTTGATCATTATTATTAGCCCATCCGGGTGGTGAGTAAGGTGAATTCTCTATGAAGTGCCCAACAATCCTTCTAGACCCATCTAATTGAGCACTATTCCAACCTTTGTATCCAACTCTTGAAGTATCAACCATAATGAGCCTTGATTTGCAACGCCACCCACGAAATATCTTTCTTTTACGCTTCATCCCACAAAGTATCCTAAGTTGACCATCCGTTTCAAGCAAACCATATTCAAGTGGGATAATAAAGTTAATAGAAATGAATTTCACCCACTCAAATGAAGGAGTAGATGGCAACCTAGGCAAAGGAAATTCCAGGGGTCTAGATAAAGCGTAACCAATTCCCATCCTCCTTTTTCTAAGGACTTCCACCTCTTCACAAGATCTCTTTATTTCAATCCTTTGTTCAACAATTTTATCTAAGCCTTTTCCCTTACTCAAATCATAAATGGGAGGGTGAGAGAATCTTACCTCCACAATGCTTTCAAATCCAACGGGAGAAGGTTCTTCATGCTCAAAGGATTCTTCACCACTAAGCTTTAATGCTTGGTCTTCATCACCAAGGGAACTCAATTCTTGCTCTATCCCATCCAATTCTTCATATGGAATATGCTTTAGAGGATGTGCACATTTCTCCTTAGCATCAAATTCATTCTTCTTGGAGGGGGTTTCTTCAACTCTATGTTCCCAAGGTAGTTCCGCATCTCCTAAGTCTTCAACCACCTCTTCCTCTTCTTCAACAATTGTAGCTTCCTCCAATTGTTCCAATATAAAGCAACCTCCCTCATTTTCCATCAATCTCTCCTTCATGTTATGCTCTTCATTTGTTTCTCCACATGTAGCCATGGGAGTTCCTTGAGTGTTCAAGCATTGGGATGCTAACCGGTTTTCCACCTCGTCCAAGGCAGCCGTAAATTATTGCACATCCCTTTTCATCTCCTCTTGTTCTTGAACAAGAACATCAAGGATGTCATCCATTGGAGGTTGGGGTGGATGGAAGGGTTCATGATCTTGAGGGAAGGATTCATAGTAAGAAGGTGGTTCCTCTTGGTAGAGTTGTGGTGGTTCAATAATTTCCACTCTTTCCACTTGTTGCAAAACACGCTCCATGGTTGCTTGAAATTGATCCAATGTTTCATTGAGACGATCCCTTGAGTCTTGTTCCTCTTGGATATCATGAGTAGGATCATACAGCTCTTGGATCGATGGACATAAGTATTCTTCCATGGGAGGTTATGGTGGAAAGTAGAGTTCATCTTGTGGTTGAAAATTGTCATACATTGGAGGTGGTTCATCTTGGTAATAACATGGATGGGGTGGTTCTTGAAAGTGTTGATGTTGGAAGGGTGGTGGTTCAATATTTGGCTCATATGGCTCAAAAGGTAGTTGGTATGGCGTGTAAGGAGTAGGGTCATATGAAGGTGGTTGGTGAAAAGAGGCTTGTGAGTATGGTTGACGGCTATGTTGAGGATATGGCTCATAGGCATATGGTGGTGGTTCTTGAAAGTCACAAGGAGGTTCACCATAGCCATTGGATTGGTATGCATCATAGAATGGCTCTTGTTCATAGTGCATTGGTGGAGGTTGTTGCGATGAAGATTGATCATATGCATATGGCTCATCCCACCTTTGATTATCCCATCCTTGATACACATCCTCATTGAAGCTCTCATTGCCTACAACATAGTTAGAACCAAACTCATAGCCAAAGTGAGAATTCATAATGAAAAGAGAAATTAAGAACAAAAGCTAATAAGAAATAATGAAACAAAATCCTAAAACTAGAAAAAGCTAACAAGAAATCCAAAAATCAAGCTATTTACAATATTCACATATATACAATAACCAATAACACAACACTATTGCAATTCCCCGGCAACGGTGCCATTTTGATGATCGAACTTTTGATGGTTTAGAATTTTACAAATGAAAGCTCGTTGCAATATTGTTTCTAAACCAACACTAATCCTTTAATACAAAAATTTTGTTTGTCACAAGTACAAACCCCTAAAATTATAAACCGAAGTATTGAACCTCGGGTCGTTCTTCCTAGGAATTGCAATAAAGTGTCCTTGTTATTGGTTATGAGTTATGTTTTGGGGTTTTTGAGATAATAGGCATAAAATTTAAATGGCAATGAAAATAAACTAACAACTAACAAAGCTCTTGGCTAGATATGAGAACTAGAAGTCCTATCCTAGTTATCCTCCTCAATTGTGACCACAAATTGTCCATTGCTACAACTTAGTTAACCTCTAACCATGGAGGAAAGTCAAGTGGATGAATCAACTTGATTCCACAAGTCCTAGCCAACTCACAAGGGAAAGACTAGCTTTAGTTGTATCCAAATCAATTAGCAACTTCTAATTGTCAGTCAACAAAGGAATTAGATAACTCAAGCATCACTAATTACTCCACCTAGGCCAAGAGGAATAAAATCTATAATAAAATCTAACCAAGCATTTTATCAAACACTTGGAAGGCACAAAAGCAAAGTAAAGTACATTGGCAACAACAATGAAATCTAACAACAATTATTGAAAAGAATTAACAAAAGTAATCAAAAGAAGCACAATTATTATGAATTACCTCTAATTGAATTGAAAGAGAATAGAAGGAACAAAAATAGATCTACAACAAAGCATGGAAACAAAATAGAAGAGATTACAACAAAAGAATAGAGGAAGATGAATGTAACAACAAGAATTGAGAATCAAAAGTAGAAGAAGGCATGAATTGAAACCTAGATCTAAGAACTAAACCTAATCCTAATTCTAATCCTAGAGAGAAGTGAGAGCTTCTCTCTCTAAAACTAACTCTAAACTAATCCTAATGAGTGTAAATGATGCTAGGTGTTGATTCCCTTCAATCCGTGGTCCTTTAGATGCATCTTAGCGCCAAAATTAGTTGTGAATTGGGCCCCACAGCTCTCAGAAATCGCTGATCATGTTTTCTATTAAAAATCATGTGCGGCCATCAACGCATACGCGCACAGCGCGCATGCGCGTCCTTGAAGATTTTGCAATCCACGTGTGCGCGTACCGTGCGCGTGCGCGTGGATGATGTTTCTCAAATCTTTGGCTTTTTCCATGTGTTCTTCATTTTGCATGCTTTTCTCTTCACTCCTTTGATCCATTCCTAGCCTTTTCAACCTGAAATCACTTAACAAACAAATCAAGGCATCTAGTGGAATCAAAGGTGAATTGAATTTAGCTAATTAAGGACCTATAAAGCATGTTTTCACATCTAAGCACAAATAAGGAGACAACCATGAAACCATGCTATTTCATTGAATAAATGTGGGTAAAAGGTCATAAAATCTCCTAAATTAGGCACAAGATAAACCCTACAAATGGGGTTTATCAAGCGCAGCACCTCCCATGCTTAAGGTGGTTGAGTTCCACCTTTGTGACTATCCTAATTCCTGTTTTCCATATTTAAGTTTATAAGATCACTAGTAGTATTTAAGTTTTTATTTTTCTGTCTTTTAATTTAAGAATTGCATATGCATTAATAATAATTAAGTTTTATTTTCCAATTAGGTATAAAATACTCCTCTTATCATCATTAAACATTAATAAAATAGTGAATTTTTTTAGAAGAATTAGAGATGCATAAATTTTTGAGTTTCATAATAAGAATAATCAATCATTTTGATGTGGTGGCATTGCTTTTGTTGTCTGAATGTATGAATGAATAGTGCATATTTGAAATTTGATTTAAGAATGTTGGCTCTTGAAAGAGTGATGATAAAAGTGAAATATTATTGATAATCTACAAAATTCAAAAATTAATTCTTGAAGAAAGAAAAATCAGCAAAAAAAAGGCAAGATGCAATAAAACGAAAAACAATTGCATGCAAAAAAAAAAGAGAGAAGAAAAAAAAAGCAGAAAAAGCCAATAGCTCTTTAAACTAAAAGGCAAGAGCAAAAAGCCAATAACCTTTTAAACCAAAAGGCAAGGGTAAAAGGATCCAAGGCTTTGAGCATCAATGGTTAGGAGGGCCTAAAGGAAACAAAATCTTGGCCTAAGCACTTCAAATGTAAAGTGTCCCTAACTATATGCTTGTGGTGTGAAGGTGTCAAGTAAAAAGCTTGAGACTGAGCAGTTAAAGTCGTGATCCAAAGCAAAAAGAGTGTGCTTAAGAACTCTGGACACCTCATTCTGGGGATTCTAGCAAAGTTGAATCACAATCCGAAAGAGTTCACCCAGTTAAATGTCTGTGGGATTTATGTATCTGGTGGTAATACTCGAAAACAAATTGCTTAGGGCCACGGCCAAGACTCTAAAAAGCTGTGTTCAATAATAAAAAAGAACTAAACTAGGAGATTCAATAATATCATCTAGATTCTATATTCCTAAAGTGACCAACACTTCTGAGTTTCAATGGATAGTGACATGCAAAAACTATTCAGAAGCAAAAAGCTACTAAGTCCCACTCATCTAATTGAAACTGAGCTTCATTGAAAAACTCTGAGATTTATTATATCTTACTCTTATTTTTATCCTACATTGTTTTTAGTTGCTTGGGGATAAGCAACAGTTTAAGTTTGGTATTGTGATGAGCGGATATTTTATACGCTTTTTGGCATCATTTTCATATAGTTTTTAGCATGTTTTATTTGAGTTTTATTATATTTTCATAGGTTATAGTGCAAAATTCACATTTTTGGATTCTACTATAATTTTGTATGTTTTTATGCAATTTCAAGTATTTTCTGGCTGAAAATGAGGAGCTGGAGCAAAAAGTTTGATTCAGAGGCAGAGAAAGCACTGCAGATGCTATTAGGATCTGACCTCCTTGCACTCGAAAGATCATTTCTGGAGCTACAAAAGTCCAAATGGAGCGTTCTCAATGGCTACAGAAAGCAAACATCCAATGCTTTCCAGCAATGTATAATAGTTCATACTTTTCTTCAGAAATAAAGGCCCAAAACTGGCGTTCAATGCCAGCCATCTACCTTATTCTAGCGTCCAGCACCTACAAGGGGGCTCCTAGCTAGTATTCAATGCCCCTAGGGAGTCTTAGCACATAGGAGACACTAAAGCTCAGCCCAAATACTCACCAAGTTGGCCCCATAAGCGGATTTTTGCACTAAAAGACTGTTTTACCCTTTTTATGTAATCCATAGTCATTAGTTTAGTATTAAAGGAGAAGATTGATAAACCCCAATTTTGTGGTTTATCTTGTGCTTAATTTAGGGAATTTTATCACCTTTTCTCACATTTATTCAATGAAATAGCATGGTTTTGTAATTCTCCCTTAATTTGTGCTTAAGTGTAAAAACATGCTTTTTAGGCCTTTAATTTCCTTGTTTTAATTCACCTTTGATTCCACTAGATGCCTTGATGTGTTTGTTAGTGAATTCATGTTGAAAAGGCTAGGAACGGATCAAAGGAGTGAAGAGAAAAGCATGCAAAGTGGAGAATTCATGGAAAAATAAGGATTTGGAGTGCATACATCGACACGCACGCGTGAAGATGAGGTCGTATGGCAACGCGTACGCGTGACATGACGTGTACGCGTGGGAAGGAAAATGCCAAGCGACGTGTACGCGTGACCCATGCGTACGCGTCACAGCTCGCACGTGACCTCATAAAAGTGAAAATGCTGGGGGGCAATTTCTGAGCTGCCCAGGCCCAAATCCAACTCATTCCTAAGGCTATTTCATGCAGAATTCATTCTTGGGCAAAAGGGGGAGCAATTAGTTGTATCTTAGGACCATGTAGGTTAGTTTCTAGAGAGAGAAGCTCCCTCTTCTCTCTAGAATTAGCTTAGGATTAGGTCAAATTCTCTTAGATCTAGGTTTAATTTCCTATTTTCATCTTGTCTTCCTTACAATTCCTTGTTGTATTGTCTTAATTCTTCTCCTTTCTCTTGTTAATTTCCCTTTGTATGCCTCTTTTATGTTGGTGCAATATTGTTGGATCTTTATTTTCCTTTAATGCAATTTATGTTTCTTGTTCCTTTGTTGTTGATTTGAGTAGTTGTTGTTAATTTCTTGTATTGGGTAGTTGTAGATTTAATATTCTTATTGTCAATTTACCATTCTTGTTGTCATTTTATCTTTTTTTTCCTTTTATTCCTTCCAAGTGTTTGACAAAATGCTTGGAAGGATGTTAGAGTAGATTTTTGAGTATTCTTGGCTTGGAAAGAGGAATTAGGTAATCTTGAGTCATCATATTCAACCTATGTTGGTGATATAGAGTTGTTAGTTAATATTATTTCCGTTGACTCTAATCTCTTGCTAATTCAATTAGTGAGTTGATTAGGATTTTTGGATTGAGATTAACTAGTCTTATTTGACTTTCTCTCATGGAAGATAACTTTGCACCTTCTTCCATGTTGGAGATGACGAAATAGGATAAATTCTTGTTAATTATTGTTATTAGTGACTAGGATAGAAAGCCTATATTCTCAATCCTTACTATGAATGTCTCTCTTTTATTAATTACTTTCTTTAATTATTTTCTTTACTTTTCATGTCATTTATTTTCTTGCTCCTTTCATCAAATCAAATCCCCCTTGCATCTTCATAGCCAATAATTGACCACTTCATTGCAATTCCTTGTGAGACGACCCGGTGTTTAAATACTTCGGTTAATTTTCATTGGGATTTGTACTTGTGACAACCAAACTATTTAAATTTGATGTGAGAATTGTTTGTTGGTTTGGAACTTTGCTTACAACGAAGAAATTCCTTTTCTATTAAGAGAAATTTCTAGACCAACAATAAATCTTTGCATCAAATATCACCCTTGTTTAGGATCTCTCCTGGAATTTTCGAACCTTTCATTGTATTTTCTATCATTATGAGCCTCTAAACCTCCTAGGTTAAGGGGAGGAGCTCTGCTGAGTTTTATGAATTAATAAAAGTGTTACTGTTCTATCTCAATTCATGTTTGATTCTCTATTCTAAGATGTATCTTCATTCTTCAACCTTATGAATGAGTTGAACCGGCACAAGGTTATCTCTATTCTACATGGGTTCAACGAGTGTCTTTCATCGGATATCAATGAACCACTAGCTTGATTATACATCCCTTAGATGGTTAATTTACGACTTTGTTGGGGGCTTCTTGAGACACCAGTTCAGCCGAGGTATGGGGAGATTACGGTCTTTGTGGTAAAGGCTAGAACCAAAGGCGCAGAATTCTCTGATCTGGAGGATTTAACCTTGTCTTTGGCGTTTTGAGTAGGATCATCAAGGGGAATGGACTGCAGGAGCTTCACCCTCAATCAGACTAGATGTGCACTAACCCTAGTGTTCAGCCTGGAGGAAGATCGGCGACCTCTCAAGAAAGGCGTTGATCACATACAGCCTGCCATAGAAGAAATTATTCATAGTTGGTATAGACAGTGAGACCGAATTAATCCAGAAGAACAAAGCATCTCTGAAGCCTTAACCATCTTCTTATCATTGCATTCACCTTCAATTGAGTAATGTTATTTTTATTTTACTTTTATGTGCTTTAAACAAACAATCAACCTTTCTATCCGCCTGACTAAGATCTACAAGAAAACCACAGCTTGATTCAAGCCAACAATCCTCATGGGATCGACCCTGACTCACTCAGGTATTACTTGGATAACCTAGTGCACTTGCTGGTTCAGTTGTGCGAAGTGTAATTCTACACACCAATATTCTAGCTAGAACTCCTTCAATAATGCCTTTAAACATAGATGATTGGAGATGTTATGATAAAGAGGAGAAAAATAAGTTGCTGAAAATTGTGAGGTTAAGAATTTATTTTTCTTAATGGATTCTAATTTAATTTTATTTGATTCATTAAGAAATTGATTGAAAGTTTTGTAGAAGAAGTTTTCTATCCCAATACGTGGTGAGGAATATGTAAAAAGATCAATTGGGAAGAAATAGAAAGATTATAAATGTGACTTAAAGGGTATGTATTTGGGACAATACAAAACCAAAGATGTTTTATTGAAGAATATACGGGAATGAATCCCAAGAGATCAATGGATTAGTCTTGTCTCATATTGGTTCTCTGATAAAGCAAAGGTACTTTGAACACCATAACTAACAAGTAAATATAAGACCAATATTATTAATGAATCTGATAAGGGTTGTCTTCATTTGTTTTATTAGCATTTTCTTATTTTTTTAATTCTAATTCTGCCATAACTGCAGCAAATTACTTAGGCCAAAGTAGATTTTACTGAAACTGTATAGAACTTACTATTTTACTAAAACTGTATAGTTATAGAAAATAGGAAAATAGAGAAATAATGGCATGTGTGTGTAGTAGTGTATTTTACGAATCCATAACGTGTTATGATAGAAACGTATCCAAGCAAATAGGATTAATAGGGCAAAGCAAAAAATGCCTCACACGGGAGGATCCAAAAGCATTGCAACATTGATGGATGAACAAGAAATAAAGGTGCTAAAGGAGAAACATGAAGAAGGAATGAAGTTGATGAAAGAAAATCAAAATAAAATGTTGGCTGAATTATCTTTTATAAGACAAGTTTTGTGAAAGTTTGTTTGAACAGGTTTATCTATGACTCAAGATTTCAATGAAAATTCTTTTATGCAGGTAATTGATGACATGTCACCATGTCATGTTTTTCTATGCTTTTTCATACAGGAAATTAATGATTTATGCTTGAATAATGAATGCTTTTGTACTTAAATGGTATATTTCCTTGATCTTTTGATTTTATAAATTTTGTAGGAAATAAGAAGAAAAAGAAGCAAAAAGCACAAAATAAGCTAAAAAGGAGAAAAAAAGAGCTTTGGGGCACATTTTGAAGTTGGAGCACACTTTGGAGGCTTAGGCCACGCTTTTAAAAGCGTGGCCCATGACCAAATTAAAGGAGATTGGCAATCAGCACACAAAGCTCCGCTCTTGCCAAGAGCAGAGCGCTATAAGAGTGCAAAAATGAGCTCGGAAGCAAAATTTTCGCTAAGTTAAAATATGGGCGCTCATAGCATGACCATGCCTCCTTCCAAGGGCTATAACTTGAGCTACAGATGTCCGATTGATGTGCTTCCAGTTGCATTGGAAAGCTGACATTCAGAGCTTTCCAACGATATATGGCAATCCATATTTGGCATGAAATTGTGGCACGAGTGAACACTCTTGGAGAGAGCATTGTCGTGCTCTCTTTATGAAAATTCAAGGAAAATTGCTCCCCAAATGCTATCCCCAAGGCTTGAACACGGATACCTCACCAAGGAAGCAAGGATACTACGCTCTTGGGGAGAGCAGAGCGCTACTTTCCCACACTCCTTGATGCATGCACGCACAACTTGACACGGACAGGAAGAAGTGGTGCGCACAAGACATTCCAAGACAAGGCAATGCTCTGCTCCCCAGCAGAGCGCTACCCTGATGCACACAAGCCTTGGCACGCAAAACTTCCGACGGACATAACTTTCTCATTTTAAATCGTTTTTCACCCGTTCTTCGAACGGCATGAACATCCCGGATCCAATTTCATTTCTAAACAGATTTGGTACAAATCAGAGATCCGTAGTCCAAGTTATGTCCTGTCAAAATATGCCCAAAAGCCGTGTTTTCATACAAAACCATAAAGTGCGATTTTCAAAACAAGCCACTTTCAACAATTTTAAAAATCAATCAAAACATGCCAATTTCATCCCTTTTCTTTGAAATCAATCAAAATGTACCAAAATCAATATCAAGCCATCCTCAACTCACACATTGACATTTTACCAAATTTTCCAAAATCACCATCCAACCCTTTTAACACTTCTCAATCAAATGGCTAAAGGACAAACACAATATCATGTCATACATCCTCCCTCACCCCAATTTCCAATAATACCATTTCCAATCAACCATCATTATACATAATCAACATCATACTCACCATCAACATGGTATCACCCATCAATTCAACCTCAATCATCCATCAAGCATATATCACAACATGCATTTCTCATATATCACACAATCAAGGCATCAATATTCATAATCACATATATGATCACATCATATAATTCAACCATTCAACAACATCAACAATTCAATGACTATCTTAGGGCCTCTAGCCTAAGTATTTCCTACCACATTACATATTAGATACGGGAAACCGAAACCATACCTTAGCCGATTTCCCAAGCTCAACCAGAGCACTTCCAAACCACTTGTCCACAAGCTCTCAAGGTCTCAACACCTCCAAGAACAGATTTTATCACACAAAAACCTCTCCCAAGCTTTCCAAAATCACCAATCAAGCTCCAATATTCACATATACACAACCTAAGCCACAATCATCATATCCATACACAACATCTCAATACCCAAACATCATAGAACAACAAATTACACTAGGGTTGAGAATCTTACCACACCCAAGGTCCAAGGAGACAAGATTAACCTTCTCCTTCAAGAGAGTTGGGTCCTATAACATCAAAGAACCCAAAATCTCAACATTTCACCCATGAAACTCGAAAACAAGGGCTAGAATTTCGAAGAGCAAAACGTGGCTTACCTCAAGATTGATTGTATGGGTTTTGTAGAGCTTTCCACGGTGAACACGTGGCCATAAACGGTGCGGCAATCGGAGCTCTAGATCAAAAGTTATGGTGGTTTGAAGATCAAGTGAGAGATAGAACTTGAGAGAGTGTTCTTCCCTTCCTCTCCACCATTTCAGCGTGAATGAGAGTGTTGTGAGGAGAGAGAGTGCTGAAAACTAGGGTTTTGGTTTAGTTTAGTTGGGCCAAGGGCCCACTTTGGGTCCGGTTGGACCAGTTTCGCCCGTTCGGTCCAATCTTGGTCCGTTTTCTATAAAATTGGTACCAAAATTCTCGTCCCAATCTCCTCTATCATATTAAGCCATAAAAATAACATTTTTGTCTTTTCTAGAATAAATTCTCATTTATGAGTTAATTAGCCATTAATTAACCGGGTCTTACATTCTACCCACCTAATTGGGAATTTTGCCCACAAAATTCAAATTCAATTACCTGATAATAAGTGTGGATAATCCGTTCGCATCTCTGACTCAAGTTCCCAAGTGTGTTCCTCAACACCGCCTCGACTCCAAGCCACTTTGACTAAAGAAACCTCTTTTCCACGCAACCGTTTGATACTAGTATCGTCAATTTTAACTGGAGCCACTGGAAGCGTCAAATCTTCCCTTAACTGAACCGATTCAGGTTCTAACACATGGCTAGCATCAGGAGTGTACTTCCGAAGCTGCGACACGTGAAACACATCATGCAGGTTCGAAAGATGAGGTGGTAGAGCCACCCGATACGCCACCGGCCCAATCCTCTCCACGATCTGAAATGGACCAATGTATCGAGGATTCAAGTTCTTTGCTTTAATCGCTCTACCTACTCCTGTGGTCAGAGTAACCTTAAGGAAAACATGATCTCCTTCCTCAAATTCCAAGGGCTTCCGCCTCTGATCGGCGTAACTCTTCTGGCGACTCTACGCCGTAAGCATCCTATCTCGGATTTTCTTAACTTGTTCAGTGGTCTCAGCTATCATTTCCGGCCCCAACAAGCCTTTCTCTCCAGCTTCATACCAACATAGCGGAGATTGACATTTCCTCCCATACAATGCCTCATACGGAGCCATTCCGATGCTCGCATGGTAACAATTATTGTATGCAAACTCTACTAACGGCATATACCGATCCCAACTCGCCGGTTGGTCCAAAACACAAGCTCTCAACATATCCTCTAGTGTTTGGATCGTACTCTCGGATTGACCATCTGTTTGAGGATGGTACGCTGTACTCAAGCTTAATCGGGTTCCAAAAGCTTTCTGAAATGCACCCCAGAACCTCGAAGTGAAACGAGGATCTCTATCAGAGATTATAGTAGCAGGTACACCATGAAGTCTCACAATTTCCTTTATGTATAACCGTGCTAGATCCTCAAGGGTGTAAGTCATCCGAATGGGCAAAAAGTGAGCTGACTTCGTTAGTCGGTCCACAATCACCCAGATAGCATCAAAACTGGTCCTGGTGATGGGATATTTTCGCGAAGAAACGAATTCTTCCAAAACATCCAAATCTAACCGGCAAGTGCACCAGGTCGCATCAAGTAATAATAACTCACGGGAGTGAGGTCGATCCCACAGGGATTGAAGGATTGAGCAATTTTTAGTTTAGTGGTTGATTTAGTCAAGCGAATCAAGATTTGGTTGAGTGATTTGTGATTTGCAGAAATTAAATTGCATGGAAAGTAAAGGGAATGGGTAAATTGCATGAAATTAAAGAGAGCAAGAAATTAAAGTGCTGAATCTTAATGAACAAGAAATTAAATGGCAGAAACTTAGAATGCAAGAAATGTAAATTGCAGAATCTTAAAGTGCAAGAAATGTAAACGGCTGGAATTGTAAAGGGAATTGGGGATTGGATTTGCAGAACATAAACAAGGAAAAGTAAATTGCATCAAACAGAAGAGTAAAAGAGTGTTTAGGTTGAATCGGATCTGAAGCAAAACAAGTAAATGAACATGAAAAGCAAAAACAGAATGTAAATTGGAATTTCAGATATCAGGGGTCCAGAGACTAGAAAACCAGGTCTAGATCTCACTACCTTCCTTGATCCAACAACAACAATTGCAAGGGAAATGTAAATTGCAAAGAAAGTAGATGAAGAACAATTAACCGAAACTGAAATTCAATTAAGCAGTAAATAAACATAGAGATCCAAGGATGAGATTGAAACAGAATTTCTTCAATTCTTCAACCCAAGATCCAAGACAGTTGTAATTGAAATTGAAAGCAATAAAACTCAGAGGAAGAGAATGGAATTCTCCTTCCCCGAAACTAAGAAATTAAAGATCACTCAATATCCAAAGCTCTCCGAAAACTATTTTGAAAACTCAAAAAGAAAGCTCTCTTAAGAACTTGAATTCTATCCTATTTATACACTTTCTTCAAATGATCTTCAAGCCTTGAGTTGGGCCTTTGCTCTTGGTGGAATTGGGTTGAGAGAGGCCTTGGTTGATTGCTCTTGGAGTTTGGAGAGGAACCAAAGTGAACCAAGTGAACCGGGTTGGAGTTTTGCAAAAGTTTGAGTAAAAGTTTGACCAAAAGTTTGAGGCAAACTTTTGGTCCAACTTTTCATATCAGCCCCCATGTTTTGATGATACCCACGTTGGTGCAAAAGTTAGGGGTCTAACTTTTGCTCTAACGTTGGCCTTCCTTAGTGCACTTATGGCGCCAACGTTAGCCCAAAAGTTAGAGGCTAACGTTGGCGCAAACTTTTGCTCCCCCTTTGTGTTTTTCATGTGCCAACGTTAGCCCAAAAGTTAGAGGCTAACGTTGGCGCAAAATTTTGGTGCCCAGGGAGTGTTTTTCTCATGCCAACATTAGCCACAAAGTTAGGGGCTAACGTTGGCGCAAACTTTTGGTGCCCAGGGAGTAACTTTCATGTGCCAACGTTAGCCCAAAAGTTAGGGGATAACGTTGGGGCTAACTTTTCACCCAAAAGTTTGTGCAAAAGTTTGAGGCTAACTTTTGGTCCAGCTTTTTGCTTCCTGGTTCATTTTCACTTATTCCATTGTCCTCTCTTTACTCTTAGCCATTCCTTCTTGCTTCAACCTTTCTCCAAG
Organism: Arachis hypogaea; assembly: GCF_003086295.3. NCBI lineage: Eukaryota > Viridiplantae > Streptophyta > Magnoliopsida > Fabales > Fabaceae > Arachis > Arachis hypogaea. The sequence goes on along the minus strand of NC_092048.1, from coordinate 79,806,424 downwards.
CTTTCTTCACCTATCATTAATCAACCAAACACATCAAAGCTATGCTTAAAATCATGAGATATTCATTTTATCATAATATGTGACAATTATAGCCTAAAACCTCATGAAATATCATGAATTCATACATGGTTGATTCAATCAGAGGAAACATGAAAATCTACCCAATTGGCTTGCTTTTGGCTCAAGAAAGTGCATAATTCAATTGAAAACAAAAGAAAAAGGCTAGTGAAACTAGGCTAAGATGACTTGTCATCACCTGGTCCTTGGCAATCCCGACACAAAGTCCATTGCAATACTTTCCCACTTCCATTGCGGAACCTCTAAAGGTTGCAACATCCCAGAAGGTCTTTGATGTTCAATCTTTACCTTTTGGCAAGTTAAGCACTTTGAAACATATTCCGCCACATCATTCTTCATACCCGGCCACCAAAACATCGCCTTTAAATCATGGTACATCTTAGTGCTTCCAGGGTGAATGGAAAATCCGCTTTTGTGTGCCTCCTTTAAGATATCTTGCCTCAAGGTACCAACATCCGGCACAATGATCCTACCCTTGAATCTCCATAACCCATCTTTTTCTTCCGACACTCTCCACTGTTTTCCTTGTTCGATAGCCGGTAACACCTTCCATAACGCTTCATCGTTTTCATGAGCCTTTAGGAGCTCGGACTTAAAGTCACTCGAGATTTCTAATCGGCTCAAACACAAGGTTCCAGATACTTCTCGAACACCAATTTTCAGACTCTCGAATCCCTTGAGCAACTTCTCCTCTTGAAGCATCATCCAAGCCGCATATAACGACTTCCGACTTAACGTATCTGCAACTACATTCGCTTTTCCCAGATGGTAATTCAACTCAAAGTCGTAGTCCTTCAATAATTCCATCCACCTCCTTTGCCTCATATTAAGCTCTTTCTAGTCAAAGAGATATTTCAAGCTCTTGTGGTCAGAGAAGACTTGGAACTTAACCCCATAGAGATAATGCCTCCACACCTTCAAGGCAAACACAACCGCAGCAAGTTCCAAATCGTGCGTAGGGTAACTAACTTCGTGAGGTCTCAACTATCGTGAGGCATAAGCCACCACATTATGATGCTGCATCAGTACGCACCCTAGACCCTTTAGTGAGGCATCACAGTACACCTCAAAAGGCTCGTTCGGCTCAGGTAACACTAACACAGGTGCAGTGGTCAACTTTTTCTTCAATGTCTGAAAGCTCTCCTCGCACTCAAGAGTCCAAACAAATCTTTGCGGGTTAACTTTGTCAACGGCAAGGCTAATTGCGAAAAGCCTTTGATGAACCTTCGGTAACAGCCAGCTAAACCCAGAAAACTCCTTATCTCAGTTACTGTGGTTGGTTGCTTCCAATCCATCACAGCCTCCACCTTAGTTGGATCTACGGATATTCCCTTCTTACTCACCACGTGACCCAAAAACTTTACCTCACTCTTCCAGAACTCACACTTAGACAGTTTCGCATAGAGTTTCTTCTCCTTCAAAATCTGCAACACGGTCCGCAAGTGTTCCGCATGCTCCTCTTCAGTCTTGGAGTAAATTAGTATATCGTCAATGAAGACAACAACGAATTTATCCAGAAACGAACGGAACACTCTATTCATGTAATCCATAAACACTGCAGGAGCGTTCGTCAACCCAAAAGACATTAAAGTATACTCGTAATGACCATAATGAGTCCTGAAAGCGGTCTTAGGGATATCCTCACCCCTCACCCTTATCTGGTGATAACCGGATCGCAAATCGATCTTGGAGAAAACCCCAGCTCCTTGTAACTGATCCATGAGGTCATCAATTCTCGGCAATGGGTACTTATTCTTTATGGTGACCTTGTTCAGCTGCCTGTAATCCACACAGAGCCGCATACTTCCATCTTTCTTCTTTACCAGTAACACTGGAGCACCCCATGGGGAAACACTTGGTCGGATAAAGTTCTTACCCAATAATTCCTCTAACTGAGACTTTAGCTCGGCCATTTCTAATGGTGACATTCTATAAGGAGCACTTGAGATTGGTCCCGTCCCAGGCACCAATTCAATAGCAAACTCGACCTCTCGGTTAGGTGGAAATTCCTTAATATCATCAGGAAACACTTACGAAAACTCACACACTACCAAAATCTGATCCAACCTTTGGTCATCACCCGAAACACCCGCGGTTAACAACAGGATACCCTGACATTCGATTCCGGAACAGTTCACCATCATCGAATTCAAGTAATAATTATTCACCACGATCGGCCCTTCCGTATCCTCCGGCATAAAGTACACCGACTTTGTAGAACAATCAAGCAGGACATGGTTCTCAGATAACCAGTCCAATCCCAAGATAAGATGAAGACCGATCATCGGGAAGCAGATTAAACTATGGACAAAATCACGCTGCTTGAACCTAAACGAAACTTTCGGGCATCCTAGCCTAGTTACCATGGCCTCATGGGTAGCATTATACACTTTTAGGTCAAAACCTAAGGTTACGATCTTCAATCCTAACTCATGGGCTTTCTCAAATGCAATGAATGAATGTGATGCTCCCGAATCAAATAAAGCATTTAAAGTTTGACCAGTCATTTCACAGTTACCTCGAATGAGTGTCTCGGATCCCTCTGCACCCACAGCTGAGGTGGTGAACACCTGACCAGTTTGTTGTGCTTTCCCAGCACCTTGCTTCTGCCGCTCCAGATAACTTGCGGCTTTATGCCCCGCCTTTCCACAATTGTAGCACAAACCCCATCCGGCCTTGCATGGTACTCCCGGATGGTGACTTCCACACCTAGTACAAGCTTGATCATTCTGAGGCTGCTTCCCAAACCTTTTCCCTTGAAAGTAGTTGTTGTTGGGCCTCCTAAAGGAACCTCCCTTCTTGAAAGGCAGACCTCTAGGTGCAAAACTCTTCCTTCGGTTCTGTGGAAATGATCCTTTGTAAATTCCTTTCTCAGTGGCTGCCCTCTTCACACACTCTTCAGCAACCCTACACTTGTTCACCAACTCGGAGAAAGTCCTAATCTTCATTGGCCCCACCGAACCCAAAATATCGCTCCGGAGTCCTCCTTCGTACTTAACACACTTCCATTCCTTATATTCCACCGGAGTCCCTTGACACATACGAGAGAATCTGAACAGCTCCTCAAACTTGTCAGTATACTCAGATACGGACATAGTACCTTACTTCAGCTGCAACAATTCAAGCTCTTTGGCCGTCCTAGCAGAAGTCGGAAAGTACTTCTTATAGAACTCCTCTTGGAAGACATCCCAGGTGATATAATCATCACCCTGCTGCAGGAGGCATCCGATACCCTGCCACCAATGCGACGCTTCACCAGTGAGCAAATAGGTAGCGAACTCCACACGCTGCCCTTCAGGTACCACCTGCGCTTGTAGTGCTCGTTCCATAGCCTGAAACCATGTATCGGCTTCAGTCGGGCTAGTAGTTCCCTTAAACTTCGGGGGATTAACCTTCAAAAAGTTTGCTAGTGTCATGGGGCCCTGAACTCCACCTCCGTCATTACCATGGTTATTCATCTGTTGACCAAGAGCCTCAGCAGTGGCTTGCATAGCAGCAGCCATGTTCTCCAATGCAGTCATAAAGTTCACCGGGTCATTAGGGTTATTCTCCGGCGCACGAGCATTATTACAACTCCTCCCACGACCTCTACCGCGTCCACGAGGCGCCATCTGGTTCCTATACACACCAAATAATCGATATTAAGTTGATCAGTCTCAATATCGAAAGTCTAGTGCTTCAAAGTCCCAAATGTATTCTCATGAACGTTTATGCCAATTATATTAAGTAGATATACTAACAGCACATAACACACATACAGAGAATGCACAGAAGCATAGTCAGTCCGTCCCTCAGGCTCTACAGGAACGAACTGCCCTGATACCATAATGTAACACCCTACCATATAGAGTCTTATGCTTAAGTCATAATTCAGAGATGGAAAGGTATTACGACCTCTAAAACAAAAATTTAGTATGTATAGTAGTATGAATAATTGATTATAACTAGGAGCCTTTGTAAAAAAGGGGTAAATAAAAACCGTAACTCGAACGCGCAACACTCCGATCGATAACGTAACGAACAGGGATAAGCTAACGCGAGATCATATATATACAAAGGAGTGTCAAAAACAGGAATATCAAGACTCAAAATCCGGCTGCGAAGATAACCGGTCCAAGCATAGCAATATATACATATAATAAAATAAGGAAAACCCCAAAGGAAACCCAAAGGGACACAAATACAGAAATCTATTCTCCAAACTCCCCTCTAGAAGGAGTCATCACAGTTTGTATTATTTAATGGAGATAAAAGTATCTAAACAAGATATATAAACCAAAATCTCTAGCATGCCTTAACGAGAAGCCTCGCGTCCTGCATCTGAAAACCACAAAATCCCCATGGGTGAGAACCAGAGGTCCCCAGCACGGTAACAGCTTCCACATATATAATACATAATAATAGAGGAAAGCTGAAGGCAATCCTAGAACTTTCTCCAGATAATATCAAAGCTTATAAACAAACTAAACCGTAAATGGCAACTGACTAAAGATCCTTCAGTCTAACTAATACTTGCCTTTCCAATTCCTTTAGACCTCCCAACCACCAGCAGGAGTATAATATAGCAAACACAGTTATATCAGACAAGAGATTTACAAATAGGAACAGATAAGGCATTTAGACAATTAGCAAGTAATATGCAGTCAAATAGGCAATCTCAAATAATTCATGTAGTATGCTTATGATGCATGCCTGTCCCTAGTGGCTGATGATATCATCTGTCGGTTATAGAGCCAACCCGACAAGTCCTGGTAGCTAACCATTGGACTGTCCCTCTGTTGCGCATCCCCAACTTGAGTTACACTCATCATAAACTTGATCATAATCATGATCCATATCCATCACCCTCACTGGTGAATATTTACGGGGGCGAGCTCATCCGGGCCTTTCACAGTGCCCGGCCACACTTACGACATAGGGTCAAAAGAGCTTTGAGTCTCAACCTGGAGCACATGGTGGCTAGCCACTGCTTCCTCCCAGGGAAACCCTCATCTCCGATGGTGGAAGTGCAAATATTCACAATTCATTCAACAGCATATATGCATTTATACTTAGCCATAATCATGGTTCCGCCGTAACACGGCAATAATCTAGCCATCCGGCTCACGGTTAAATCCATAACTAGCCATTTCATTAACAATTACGGCCCTTCGGTCCATGGCACAACAAGCACTTCCACCGCCATCCTCCGCATCTCACATAATCATCTTTGATCCTCAATTATCATTTATTTTTTTCCCTTGCTTCACTCACAAATTACCATATTCACTAGCTCTTTTTCTCATGCTAGGCATCTCATAATGATTCAAGACATAGGTGGTGAGATCGGAGGCTTAGAAGTATGAAATTTGGCTTTTAAAACTCAAAAATCAACTTTGGGATGAAAACAGGGCCACGCGTACGCGCACTCTACGCGCACGCGTGGATGGCCTTAAAACTCATCGATGCGCAAGCATCATACGTGCGAATGCGCGGATTGAAAATTAGCCAAACGACGCGCAAGCGTCAGCCACGCGTACGCGTGGGTGCTCTTGCGCGCCAGGCACAAAACTAGCACAACTCTGGCACAACTCTCGGGAAAATGGCTGGGCATTTGGTGCAGTGCACCGACGCGCTCGCGCACACCACGCGCACGCATGGATGGTGCTTTCTCGAAGAACGGCACGTACGCGCCAAGTGCGCCTACGCGCGGATTCAACCTCTAATCTTCCGACGGACATAACTTTCTCATTTTAAATCGTTTTTCACCGTTCTTCGAATGGCATGGATATCCCGGATCTAATTTCATTTCTAAACAGATTTGGTACAAATCAGAGATCCGTAGTCCATGTTATGTCCCGTCAAAGTATGCCCAAAAGCCGTGTTTTCATACAAAACCATAAAGTGCCATTTTCAAAACAAGCCACTTTCAACTCTTTTCAAAATCAATCAAAACATGCCAATTTCATCCCTTTTCTTTGAAATCAATCAAAATGTACCAAAATCAACATCAAGCCATCCTCAACTCACACATTGACATTTTACGAAATTTTCCAAAATCACCATCCAACCCTTTTAACACTTCTCAATCAAATGGCTAAAGGACAAACACAATATCATGTCATACATCCTCCCTCACCCCAATTTCCAATAATACCATTTCCAATCAACCATCATTATACATAATCAACATCATACTCACCATCAACATGGTATCACCCATCAATTCAACCTCAATCATCCATCAAGCATATATCACAACATGCATTTCTCATATATCACACAATCAAGGCATCAATATTCATAATCACATATATGATCACATCATATATCTCAACCATTCAACAACATCAACAATTCAATGCCTATCTTAGGGCCTCTAGCCTAAGTATTTCCTACCACATTACATATTAGATACGGGAAACCAAAATCATACCTTAGCCGATTTCCCAAGCTCAACCAGAGCACTTCCAAACCACTTGTCCACAAGCTCTCAAGGTCTCAACACCTCCAAGAACAGATTTTATCACACAAAACCCTCTCCCAAGCTTTCCAAAATCACCAATCAAGCTCCAATATTCACATATACACAACCTAAGCCACAATCATCATATCCATACACAACATCTCAATACCCAAACATCATAGAACAACAAATTACACTAGGGTTGAGAATCTTACCACACCCAAGGTCCAAGGAGACAAGATTAACCTTCTCCTTCAAGAGATTTGGGTCCTATAACATCAAAGAACCCAAAATCTCAACATTTCACCCATGAAATTCGAAAACAAGAGCTGGAATTTCGAGGAGCAAAACGTGAGTTACCTCAAGATTGATTGTATGGGTTTTGTAGAGCTCTTCGCGGTGAACGCATGGCCGCAAACGGTGCGGCAATCGGAGCTCTAGATCAAAAGTTATGGTGGTTTGAAGATCAAGTGAGAGATAGAACTTGAGAGAGTGTTCTTCCCTTCCTCTCCACCATTTCAGCGTGAATGAGAGTGTTGTGAGGAGAGAGAGTGCTGAAAACTAGGGTTTTGGTTTAGTTTAGTTGGGCCAAGGGCCCACTTTGGGTCCAGTTGGACCGGTTTGGCCCGTTCGGTTCAATCTTGGTCCGTTTTCTATAAAATTGGTACCGAAATTCTCGTCCCAATCTCCTCTATCATATTAAGCCATAAAAATAACATTTTTGGTTTTTCTAGAATAAATTCTCATTTATGGGTTAATTAGCCGTTAATTAACCGGGTCTTACAGGGAGTAGCGCTAAAAAATTCGAGCTTAGCGCTCCCCATTGCTCACTTTTTCGTGCTCTTTTGGAACTAAGGAATGCCAAGCATGCACACCAAGACGCACCAAGCAAAGGCCAAGGAAGGAGCGCTCAAAAATTCAAGCGTAGCGCTCCCTTTCTTTCACTTTTTCGTGCCTCTCATGAAGAGCAAGCCAAGGAAAGCAAAGCTCACCCAGGGAAGCAAAGAATGTAGCGCTTAAAGAGTGAGCAGAACACTCACTTAGTGAACGCTATGGGCAAGGACCAATTGCAACCAAGGTTCACCAACCAAGAGTGAACGTAACGCTCGTTATACCGAACGGAGCGCTCCCCTGGAAGGTTCACACACACCTTGAACCAACTTGAACCAAAGCCAACCGCACCCATCTTTCTTCAAATCCAAAAACCAAAAGGCCCACTCCAAGATTTGAAGACCAAAATAGAAAGTGTATAAATAGAATTAAGTTTGATTTGTAGAAAACCTTTAGCTCATTTTGTAGTTTTCACTTTTAATTTTCAATTATTTTGAATTTGGGATTTGGGAATTTGGATCTGAGTTTTTCTTTTTGATTTTTCTTTTCTTCTGCAACTTCTATTTTCTGTTCTTGGAATTTGAATTGAGATTAAAGAGCTCCATTGATTCTAAATCTGAGAATCATCTTTCACTTTTCTTCTCAATTGTTCTAAGAATTGGATCTCAGTTTAGTTTTCTGTTTTCATTTTCTTTCTTCTACAACTTTTACTTTTGGGTTTTTGAATTGAAATTGAAGAATTCTATTGAATCTGGATCCGAGAATCATCTTTGTTTTTCTTTCATATAGTTTTGGGAATTGGAGAATTGGATCTAAGTTTATTTTTCTATTTTCAATTTCATTTTTTTCTGCAATTTCTTTCTGCTTGATCAAGGGAGTAATTGAGAGCTAGATCTGCTTTCTGATTTCATTACTCTCGTTCAATCTTCAATTTCTCTTTAAGAATTTCATAATTAAATCAAGTTTTCTTGCTGTTTGTTTCTTCAAGAAATTTTCGTTTCTGTTTTGCTACTGAATTGAATCCCTTCATCTAATAGCTTCCTGATTTGCTTCAATTTACATTTTCTTATTGAATTTTGAATTCCAGCACCCAAATCCTTTTTACTCTTCAAGCAATTTATTTTTCTCAGCAATTTAGATTCAGCAATTTACCTTTCTTGCACTTTAAGTTTCTGCAATTTACTTTTCTTGCAATTTAAGTTACAGCTCTTTTACTTTCTTGTTCTTTAAGTTACTTGCAATTTAACTCTTCTGCACTTTATTCTTTTGCTCAATTTACTTCCTGCACCTTTATTTACTTGCAATTTAGCTTCTGTCAACCAAAATCACTCAATTCATCAACTGTTTGCTTAACTAAATTCGTCACGTAGCTAAAATTGCTCAATCCATCAATCCCTGTGAGATCGACCTCACTCTTGTGAGTTATTACTACTTGATGCGACCCGATACACTTGCCAGTGAGTTTGTGTGGAATTCTAATTTCCACCCATCAGGCTGTGTGCTTCTCCTTTGTTTTCTTCATGTGTTCTCCCTTCTTACATGCTTCCTTCCACTTTTGCCTAGCCATTCTTACCCATTGGACCTGAAATCACTCACAAAATATATCACGGCATCAAATGAAATAAAAGTGGGATTAGATTGCTCAATTTAAGCACAAAAATGCATGTTTTCACATTTAGGTTCAATTTAGGGATAAAACACAAAAGTATGCTATTTTGGTGATTAAGTGTGAGTTTATTTGATGAAATCCGTCCAATTCAAGCCAAAAATTATTGTCAAATATGGACTCATCAATTCCCCCACACTTAAACAATAGCATGTCTTCACGCTAAACACAAACAAGGAGAATGATCAAAGGGTAAACAACTTATTAAATACAACTATCGATATGCATGCAAGTATACTAAATACTATGTATATCTAGTTATACTATAGTTTCCTATTGAATTGGTGAAAATAAAGAATCAAATTTCCAATCACATATGGACATAAAAGGCTAAATAATGAAGTAATCCAATGTAATCTCAATCCAAAGAATTGATTCAATTCATCAAAATGAAGCAACTTGCAAGAATACATAATAAAAGAGGTGCAGACATAGAATTGAGTAATTAAACCCTCACTAGATGTGTAAACACTCTAATCGCTCAGTGTTTAGGGTCAATTCACTCAATTCTCCTCTAATTATGCTTTCTAAACTTTTTTCCTCATCTAACCAATCAACAAATTTTCAATGCATAAATACACTTATCATGAGGACTTTTCATAAGGCTGTAATGGGGCGAGGGTTAAGGTAAGTATGGCTAAGTGAGCTAGAATTTGAATCTTTAATCAACTTAAGCTCTCACCTAATCATATAACAACCTATGTAATTCCAACACAATACCTAGCTACCCATAATCTCACTTTTCACATACTCGTGCATTCTTTTCAATCACAACACATATGCATTATTATTATTACTCTTCTTTGGAACATTTTATCCCCTTTTTATTATATATTATTTTTTTTATTTCATCCTTTTTTTTCTATTTATTTTTTTTCTTTATGACAAATTCATATGGTTAAAGCAAATTGATACATGAATGTGCACCCATTTTTTAAAATTTTGACTGAATATCCAAAATAAAAATTTTCTCTACCAAAGCTTCCCGAAATTCCCTCACTCTTAAATAACACACACACACACTCACTCACTATCCTAAGCTAATTAAAGATTCAAATAGGAAGATTAATTATTTTTCACTTAAGGTTAGTGATGTTTTAATATAAAGAACAAAAGGGGATTAAAAAGGCTCAAAGTGGGCTAGCAAAGGTAGATGAAATAATAGGCTATGTAGGGTAAGTGAGCTAATTGAAATGAAGGCCTCAATCATACAAATGCATATATACATCAAACAATGGACATATAGAATTAAACAAACCAAAGATTGCAATCTTAGAGAAGAAAACAACACACAAGAATCAAAATTATGGTCAAATGATGTAACCATACAATTAGGCTAAAAAACTCAGATAATAGTTCAAGTAAGTTTAAAAACAATTTTTCGAATCAAATTAATGGAACGCCTTAAAAGAAATTTTTTAAAAATTTTTGTTGTTTTCACCAAAATTATTTCCTATATATGTATGTATGTTGTGATGGATGTAAATCCAAAAATTTCCTAGTTCTTTTCCTAATTTCCAATATCCAAAAACCAATATAAATAAATAGGACAAAATTGAACTAGGTGCTATACTATTCACAACATCCAATCATAACTTCAATCTATAAACTATATACCATGCAAAAGCAAAAATGTATGTACCAGAAGAAAATGCAATGCAACAATAAAAAACACTCCAAATATCTACAAGAAACCTAATAAAAGAAAACAAAAATGAAGTGCAAAGTGTTTGAAAAAGAAAATTTACACCCCAAAAATCGTGAATCCTTCCCCACACTTAAGTGTTGCACAGTCCTCCGTGCATGAACACAATCTGGGGGGAATGGCTTTAAAGCACTCCACCTTCAGCTGGTGGATGCGAGGGCTCGAGCTGCTGAAAAATCACCAAGTCCAATGCATTCTTGGCATCTCCATCCTTGGCATCTTCCTCCTCTACCGGCTCCTTGCCATTACGGCTCATCCTAAAAAATAATGAATAGAGTATAATTAAAAATCAGAGGCAAGTGGCACAAAAAAGCAAAGAAGGAGGCAAATATAATGTATACTTAGAGCCAATGGAAAACAAACAAGCATTTAATTGAGAAAGTTTGCATAGTGGTGTGGCATGATAAACATGAGCCGGGTGCATATTCCAATTATGCGTGATTAGAATACACACAACGGCCTGTTAAAACGGCATCCACACAATCAAAACGTAAGCATGAGTTCCTTAATTAAACGGCCTAAGATGCAAGCAATGGATGAGCAGAGAGCAGTAACTGAAAAGATTTTTAATGAACGTCTACCACAGTAGAGCAGATAGAAAAGAAAGTATTAATTAAAAGAATCTCTGCCATAGGAGAGTAGAGAACAAAGATTAAAAGAATTTCATAAATGTCTGCCACAGTAGAGCAGATAGAAAAAATGTATTAATTAAAGGGATCTCTGCCGCTGTTGAGTGGAGAGCAAAGATTGAAAAGAAATTGAGTGCTATTTGGGCCTTAGTGCCAAGTGTCTAGTAGAGACGGTGATGCGTAATGCTCACATGATACTATAAGGACGGCTCAGTGAGGACGGCAATGCGTAACGCTCATGGACGGGACGTTGGCTGAGATAAGGACGGCGGTACGAAATGCTTGTCTCAGGACCAGTGTCGGGAATCGGGCAACAAACTGACACATGAGCTCATGGCCTGTATATGACTAGACATGCATCATACCTATTTGCACATAATTGTTTGTGATTGTGTTTCCTATGTTTGTGTATGCTTGTGATTGGATTCTACGTTTTGTAATGGCTGAGTTGGATTATACTTTATTGACTGTTGTTATTGACTGAGAACATAATGAAATAAACTTAACTTCTAACCCCGACCCTACTAAGAACTCCACAGTTCTTACCCCCTATTTCCACCCATTTCAGCTATAGGTGTGAAGGTTTAGTGCGGAGCTATAGGAGCATAGAAGATTATGTTTACAAGTTGAGTTATTATAATTTATTTTTCCCTCGTTGTTTAATCTTTTGGTTTTTAGAGGTGTAGGACTTGTAATTGCGGTTCTTTGAATAAGTCTATGTATATAATGCTACGTGGATATATATATATATATATATATATATATATATATATATATATATATATATATATATATTTGTGATTAAATGGTTTAAAGTACAAACTCTCTATTTTTCCTGGTTAAAACTTCGGTTCGTATTCGCGAAGGCTTAATATTAAATAAAGATAGTATAAAATAAAAACGTTTAGAGGTAAGTGATGCCCGGGCTTTTAGTACGATCATGAGGTGCTAAAAGTTAGGGTGTTATATTATGGTATCAGAGCAGTTTGTTCCTGTTAGAGCCTTGGGAATGGACTGATTATGCTTTACTGCGTACTCTGAGTGTCTGTCATGCGATAGGACTTGTCTTAATGACAAGAGTTTGACTAATACTAATGACTTATGTATACGGGAACACTAATGAGTTGTCATGGACAAAATAGAAGTAATAGCTAACGCAAATCGTGGGTTTTGGGAATGTTAGAGGTTATTTTCACGATTAACTTGGTCTTGGATCGCAATTCCTGTATGAATCCTGTGACTTAGTACACTGTTCGTTCTTTTATAATTGCCTTGAAGTCCTTTATTCAGATTTCTTTCATGGAGAATGATTTGCTTAATCTTTCCAATCCTATTTCTTTATTTGAATATATCATTTTTTGATCCTGTTTGTAAATGTCTGCTTGAATCTCCTGGACTATCTTTCTTTGTTATTGTTTATAACTTTTTTCAAGAATCTTTTACTCTTTGATATGACCTTGAATTTATTCTAGCAGAATAAAACGACCCTCAAATCATCTTGCAGTTTCTACTTCATTGTTCATATCACACTTTTCACTTATATTCAAATCATATGAGTTCTTGGTATTTGAAAACTATATATATGCAAAAACCTTTACCTTTTTCTCTAATGTGTTTAGAAGTAACGTCAGTTTAAATTTCTTCCATCTTATATCAATTTTCGAGGACGAAAATTTTTATAAATGGAGTACGATGTAAGACCCTGGATTTTTGAAAATTAAATAATTAGTTATTTATGAGTCATTATATTTGTTAAGATTTTGTTTTTAAGAAAATTATTTTACCAAAAATAATTAAATAAAATTTTATGATTATTGAAGTTTAATTTAATCATGACTTATTCTATTAGTTTAAAGTATTTAATAAAAACTATTTTGATAGGCAAAAATTTAAATTTATTTTTTATAATTATAATTATTATTATTATTGTATTATTATTATTAATTTATCGTAACACTATTATTATTATTATTATTATTATTATTATTATTATTATTATTATTATTATTATTATTAAAGTTTAAAAGAAAAAAAAAGACAGAAGGAAGTGGCCGAAGCCTTTAAGAGAATGAAGAGAGAAAATTGAAATGTGGATGGTATGTATATATATATATATTCAATGACACATTATTATCATCATCATTAACTTGGATAAGCATTAAAGCTTTCTTCATGATCACTTAAAACCACCAAAGCCAAGAACCAAGAGAAAGGAAGAACGTGAAACCATGGATACTTTCATGGAACCGTAACCCTCACCAAAGCTTCTGGCTTTGATTTCTCAAGATCCATAACTCCGATAAAAAATATAATCCGATAAAAGTGTTCGTATCTTTTTCCTCTATGTGTTAGTGTCACTTTTGTTCGGTAGAAGTCGACGGTGACGTAGCTCCCTTTCCCCTTGAGTTCGGCCAATTGGAGTTCTAGAAGGCACAGACGATTTCTGACGTTTTCTTCTTCAGCAGCCCCGAGGTAGGGTTTGGTAATTTTAAAATAATTAAAAGTGAATTGAATGAATGAATTTTAGTTTGATTGATTACTGTTTGAGTTTGTTAAGTCTATGTTGAATTTATGTTGAATTACTATTGTTTGCTTGAGATTTTGGGTCGGCTATGTACGAACAGTCAGCTGGGGTATTTTGGTGAATTTAGGGCTGTTTTGGTGTCGTAGTTTGAGATAAATTTGGTGAGGTTTGATGGCCATGAGAAAAGATTAAAAGTTACAAAGAATCAGTAACTGAAAAACTCGAAAATGGATTAAAATACAAGAAATATTTTTAAAGAAAAGAGCTCATGGTTTCGGTTTTAGTATAAGAGAACGATTAGTATTTAAACTTTATTTTTGAAAGGTAACATGTATTTATATATAAAAATCGAGGTACAATTTGTAATTATATAAGTTTTTGGGTATTTTTGGTAATAAGTAAAGTTTAGGGGTAAAATGAGTATTTTATAAAAGTTTAGGATTATTTTTATAAATATGAAAATAAGCGAGGGTTCAAATATAATTTTATAAAATATTAAGACTAAAAATAGAATATTAAAAAAGTTCGTGATGTAGGAAGTAATTAATATAAGTTTAAAAATAAGGTTTTATAAACTAAGTTTTAAGAAAAGATATATATTATTTATTTATTATTTAAATTGTCTTATTTACATTATTGTCATCATTTTATTAAGAACAATTAAGTTAGAGAAGAGCAAATAGAAGAACTCTTAAAAGCTTTAGAGGATGTAACACCCTAATTACCTTGAGCCTTAACTCATGCCGTAAAGCAAACGTTAATCAGAGGTTACGATAATTCTAAGGCTTATACAATATTATATATAGAAAGAATTAGTAATTCTAGAAGCCCGATGAAGAAGTAAGTTCAAGAACCAAGATACGAAAGCGCAAAACGTTCACACGATAGCTATAAGCGTAAAAGACAAGATACAGATACAACATAACAAGATATGTGTAGATATATAAGAGTAGAATAATCATAAGATACTAGCCTAAGCCTGCGGAGTTTAAGCCGACTAGTAAAATACTGACATACAGAATTTTTGAAAGTAAAATAGCTTATACCATATCTTTCCCAAAGTAAGCCTCTAAGGCAAATATAAGTACAAAAGTGAGAGAACTAATTCAAAACAACCAAAAGACTCCAAAACATGATAAAGGTCCTTCGCGCTGTCACCATCAAGAAACTCACCGAGGTGGGTTACATCCTGCATGTGAAAAATAACAACAAAGTATGGAATGAGAACTAAAGATTCTCAGTATGGTAACAGTGCCCAGTAATGTAAGATGTAAGACTCCGGGACGCCAGAGGCAATCCTAGAGCTTCATACCAAACAGTTATCCATGCTTAGCAAAATAAATAACTTAAACCTTAAGCAAGTAAACAGGATTATCCAAACTTAGCAGATTTCTAACTAGTACTAATCACACCGCTGTATCCCACGGCCTTCACCAAGCTAACCTCCATGCGATCCCATCGCTACCGCCTATCGATCCTCCTCAAACCCAGAAGGAAACACAAGTAGTGCAGACAAGTAAAGCACAACTAAAGTACATATACAGCAATTAGAACAATTAGCAAGTAAACATGTATTTCATTTAGGCATAACAGAAATTAAGCAAAGCAAACAAACAAGTAGAAGATGCACATAATGAATGCCTGTCCTATTGGCTCGTGATATCACTTGTCGGTCCATAAATCCCAACCCAATGCATCCTTCCGAATGTAGCCTTCCTGCCATGCCCAGAGATATAGGCTCTGCACACTCATGCAGTAGAGAAATCTACCATGCCAGAGATATAGGCTTCGCACACTCATGCAGTAGGGAGTCTGCTACGCCAGGGATATAGGCTCTGCACACTCATGCAACAGAGAAGGAAGCAACAACAACTGTCTCATCATAAATCATTCCAAAGATATAGTGTTGGGCACACTCTTGCAGCAGAAAAATCTGCCACACTGGAGATATAGGCTCGCACACTCCCATATAGTCTAATAATTTCATTATTCCTTTCTGTTCATACACTGATCTGAGCTATAAGGGTTGGGATGGCCGAAGACAAAAGGGACCGACCTCATGAAAGGTTGGCCCACTACCTACATCTTTACAAAGAGCTCGGAAGATCTCCACTAAAGCCCAAAGAGGCCCAAAACGAAGAGCCACGGCCTATTAGGAAGTGGTTGGCAAAAGATATGATATCCTCCACAAAAGATAAGATAAGATAACGAACTTATCTCAAGGGAGATCATCAAACACCACTATAAATACACTGGAGCACCCAGGTATAACTCATACTCCAATTCTATAAAAAACCTGCCTAAAGCCCAAACTGACTTAAGCATCGGAGTCTCTTGCAGGTACCCCAACTCCCATGTGGCCAAGGACCGACGGCACCTCAACTCCAACAAGTCGGATGCGGCAGACTCCACCAAGCCGGAGGATCTCGTCCGAGATCGACCTCAACGTTTCAGGTAACCCTTGGAATATTGGCGCCACTACTGGGGACCTGGAAGTCATCCCACCATCATGGTGAACAACCTTCCTAACAACGACGATGCCTCCGGATTGGAAGACGGTACACCAATGAAAAATGCGGATGTCTGATGACATGTCACCATGTCATGTTTTTCTATGCTTTTTCATTTGTTTTCAATAGGTTTTATGCACTTTCTTGAGCCATAAGCAAGCCAATTGGGTAGATTTTCATGTTTCCTTTGATTTAATCAACCATGTATGAATTAATGCAATTTCATGAATGTTTATGCTATAATTGTCACATATTATGAAAGAATGAATATCTCATGATTTTGAGCATAGCTTTGATGTGTTTGGTTGATTAATGATAGGTGAAGAAAGCTTGGAGAAAGGTTGAAGCAAGAAGGAATGGCTAGGAGGAAGAGAGGACAAAAAGTTTGAGCAAAAGTTTGCCTCAAACTTTAGCTCAAACTTTTGGATTAATTGAAAATGAACCAGGGAGCAAAAAGCTGGAGCAAAAGTTTGCCTCAAACTTTTGTGCAAACTTTTGGGCAAAAAGCTGGAGCAAAAGTTTGACTTAAACTTTTTGGCAAACTTTTGGCATCACAAATCAACACCCTGGAGAGCAAAAGTTTGCGCCAACGTTAGCCTCAAACTTTTTGGCTAACGTTGGCGCATGAGCAACACACCCTGGAGAGCAAAAGTTTGCGCCAACGTTAGCCTCTAACGTTTTGGCTAATGTTGGCACCATGAGTGTGCAAGGGGAGGCCAACGTTGGAGAAAAATTTTGACCCCTAACTTTTGCCCCAACGTTGGTATCAGCAAAAGAGGGTGGCTGATGTGAAAAGTTGGAGTAAAAATTTGCCTCAAACTTTTACTCAAACTTTTACTCAAGCTTTTAAGATTCACAACCCGGTTCACATTAGTTCTCTCTCCAACTCCAAGAGCAATCAACCAAGGCCTCTATCAACCCAATTCCATCAAGAGCAAGGGCCCAATTGACACCACTCAAAGGCACAAGAGATAGATAGAATAGAAATTTCATTTTAATTGTAATTTGTTTTGAATTTCATTTTCATTTTGTAAAAATGCCTATAAATAGGCATCTGTTTCATTTTATTAAGGAGGCGAGCTCCACTAGGGAGCATTAGGAATACAGAACTCTCTCTCTTTAGTTTTTCTTTGTTTTGAATCTTGGGTTGAGAATTGAAGAAATTCTATTTCAATCTCAACTTGAGAATTCTCTCTGTTTTCCTCTTCTGCAAACTTTCAGTGAATTGCAATTTGAATTAAAACTCTCTTTACTGCTTTCATCTCTATTTCTTCTGCAAATTGTTTACTGTTGGATCAAGGAAGGAATTGAGATCTAGACTTGGTCTCTAGTCTCATCTAACCCCCTGAGATCTTCAACTTTCCTTTAGTTATTGCAATTGAGCTGCATTTCACTTTCTGTTTGGTTCTTCAATTTAATTTACATTAAGCTTGCTGCAAATCTCATTTACATTTCCTGCAAAATTTTAAATTCCTCTGCAATTTCTCTAAATTCTGATTCACTGCAATTTTGCTTCTCTATTTACATTGCTCTCAGTTTACTTTCCAGCAATTTAAATTTCCAGTTGCGTGATCTATTGTTCTCTTTAATTTCCAGCACCCACTCCCCTTTATATTTGATGCAATTTACATTTCTTGCAATTTAAGTTTCAGCTATTTTACTTTCTTGTTCTTTAAGTTACTGTCCGATTTACTTTTTGCACTTTTATTTTCCTTGTCATTTACTTTCTGCTGCATCAATTATCACACAAATGTTAGCTTGACTAAACTAATCACCCACTAAAGTTGCTTGATCCATCAATCCCTGTGGGATCGACCTCACTCTCGTGAGTTTTATTACTTGATACGACCCGGTGCACTTGCCGGTTAGTTTTGGGTGTTTTGGAGAAATTCGTTTTTCCACAAAAATTATTCATCAAGTTTTTGGCACCGTTGCCGGGGATTGATTTAGATCAACAATGATTAAGTGGGTGAGAAGTCTTGATCAAGCACTTTCTTTATTTTTGTTCTCTGTTCTAAGTTGAAACCAAGGTGTTTGAGTTATTGCCTCACTAAGAAATTCTTTCTCTATGACATGAATTTCAAATTTCATTGATGTTTATAAAATACAAATGGAGTTCAACTCATCTTATGGTCAAACAAAATTTTATGGGATATCACCCACCATCACCAATCTCTAATGGTGGTTGGGAATATCACCAAGAAACTTCAAATTCTGGGCACTCCAATTCATGGAGCTATGCTTCAGAACCACAAGATGAGAAAGAAAATCATATGGGATATTTCCCTCCACCACAAAATGATGCAAGTCATGATTCTAATGGTGGCTGGGAAGGGAATTCTAGTGCTCCATATGATATTCATCCAAAGATATCATCACTTGACCATACTTCAACCGAAAGCCCCTTTCAAAACTCACCACCCACACAAACTTCCATGAACCACTCAAGGCTTTCAGAGCTTGAGTCCATGTTCAAAAAAAATGAGGAGGAGGCAATGAAAGCCTGGAAAAGGGAAGAAATCATCCGTCAGAGGACGAATGAGCACCTGGAGAACATAAGGAAACACTTAGAACCATCAAACAGTAAAAATCAATCTGTGGGAGAGGAAGTGGAAAAACAAGAACAAAAGGTCCTTATGTCAAGTGAAAGTGCAATAAAGAAGGAGGAAAAATAAGAGGAAGAGGCTACTGAGTCAAGTGGATTTTTAATGAAGAATGAGGTGGTTAAAAATGAAACTACACTTGAGATGACAAAGGAACATGAAGAATCACAACTCTCACAAATTTCCCTGGACCAAAACGCCTCAACACTTGAATCCATGATTGAAAGGTATGAAGAGGAGATGAAGAAAGCTTGGGAAGATCAACAAACCTCCTCCATAAAAGAGCTATTAAAACAAATGTTGAGTGTAAAAGAGGAAGTGGAGGAGCAAGAAAGTGAAGAAGTCATTCCAAACTCAAGTGAGGCAGAGAAGTACATAAAGGAGGAGTTCATGGAACCACCAATACAAGAGACTCTTGATGAAAAGAAGACTCCAACAATCACACAACCACCAAGACTTGGATTCAAAGAAGTGAAGGCAATTAACAAAAGCACTAAGAAGAGGATTGTGACCAAACTACCAAGGACAACATTCAAGAGGAGGTCAACCACAAGCAATCCAACCCCTGGACCAATAGCAAGCAAGCTCAATCAAGCCATGTACAACAGAAAGCTTGCTAAGAGGAAACCAAGACAGGGGGCAATAGCTGAATCTTCTCCTCTTTTGAAGTCATTTCTCTTAACAAATTGGAAGAAGAGGAAGAAAGTAAAGAACAGGTAGACAGTAGGTACATTTCTTTTCCTTGCTTTGTTTAAATTTCAATAAATTGGCATATGGTTACATTCTAAGTTTGGTGTTGCCTTGCAACAAATTTTTTTCAATCTTTTTGGATGATTGCATCAAATCAAAAATGAAAGTGACACACCAAGAGTCTAAGTTTGGTGTGCCACCTATTTTTCTATGCAAATCATTCAGCAACACCACTTGTCTGCATAATCATAATGTCTTTGCAGTGTTAATTTTCCTTTGGTTTGATATTTTGTTATTCTGTTTACTTTAGTTAATTCTTTGTTTTTAATGCTTTCATTTTAGTTTGCTTATTTGCTGTGTTTATTAATACATCACCAAGAGAGCTTTATTAATGACAGATTCTTGGCTTAGTGATTGTATTTAATAAAGAACAGTTTCATTTGCTTGGTTTTAATAAATGGACATAGGATTGCATTCTAAGTTTGGTGTTGCTATGCAACACAATTTGCTTCAAATCTTTACTGGATACTTGCATTGATTCCATGTGAAAGTGTCACACTAAGTTTGGTGTGCCACTTATTCTTTATGCAAAGTATTATGCTCACCTTCTTAAGCTTGCAATCACAATGTCTCTGTCTCTTGTGCCTTGATTATTATCTTTAATTTTGCTTGCTTGAAACACATGTACTACTAACATTTCTTGTGTAAGACATTCATGATCCATCTTAGCCCCATAGCCACGGTTCTAATAGTTGCTTGAGGATGAGCAAGCATTCTGAGTTTGGTATGGGAAGGAGGAGAATGGGAGGAAAATGACAACAATAGAGAAGATGAACTACAAGGTTGTAAAGTTCCTTTTCCTCTCATTTGTTTCAAGCACTATAAACTGCATGATTGTCTTTACCTTCTCTGTATGCATGTGTGTATGAAAAGGCATAGTTTGATTTCTAAATTGCAACATGGTGCTGTGCCATTGTGATTACCAACTTGAGTTTTGTGAATTCAAAAGCAGTAAAGCATCATGATCATAAACAAACAAGGAACTAAAGAAGAGTTTAGCATGTGCATACAAGTATTGGAAAGCTAGTATGATTAATTGTTGCTCAATTGCATTGGACTTTATTTAATTGAAGTTTTCATCTAGAAAATTTTGTGAAATCTTTTAAAATCATGAAAACCTTGAAGAAGCAAATGCAAAATAAAGCAAGAAAAGAAAAAGGGAAAGAATGAGAAAGCTGAAGGCTCTGAGTACCAATGGCAATTCATTTGTTAAGTACTTGTGGTGTTTATGTATCAAGCCAAATGCTTGAAAACAAAACACTTAGAAGTCAAGGTTAGGCTCAAAGTGCAAAAGCACTCCCTCAAAGCTCAAGGCTCTGAGCATCAATGATTAGAGAGTCAAGAAAAGAAAAGAAAAATGAGCTTAATGAAGTCCTCTAATCAAATGCTTGTGGTGCTTATGTATCAAGTGGTAATACTTGAAAACAAAGCATTTAGAAGTCGTAGCTTTGTTATCAACTCATGGGGCAAAGCACCCAGAAGGAGAAGCTAATAAGAAAATCAAAAGCTTGTTTCAAGGAAGAAATATAAGAAAAAGATTTCATAAATTGAGCTAGATGGAAGCATCAATCATTTACATTTTTTTTGTGATTGTAGCATGCTTAGAAAACTAGCTTACCATGAACATTGAGTTGCTATTCTTCTTGCCTTGGATTGTCAATCTTTATTGCAAGATTCTTTTCTTGCTTGGGGATAAGCAAGGTTTAAGTTTGGTGTTGTGATGACATGTCACCATGTCATGTTTTTCTATGCTTTTTCATTTGTTTTCAATAGGTTTTATGAACTTTCTTGAGCCATAAGCAAGCCAATTGGGTAGATTTTCATGTTTCCTTTGATTTAATCAACCATGTATGAATTAATGCAATTTTATGAGGTTTCATGCTATAATTGTCACATATTATGAAAGAATGAATATCTCAAGATTTTGAGCATAGATTTGATGTGTTTGGTTGATTAATGATAGGTGAAGAAAGCTTGGAGAAAGGTTGAAGCAAGAAGGAATGGCTAGGAGGAAGAGAGGACAAAAAGTTTGAGCAAAAGTTTGCCTCAAACTTTAGCTAAAACTTTTGGATTAATTGAAAATGAACCAGGGAGCAAAAAGCTGGAGCAAAAGTTTGCCTCAAACTTTTGTGCAAACTTTTGGGCAAAAAGCTGGAGCAAAAGTTTGCCTCAAACTTTCTGGCAAACTTTTGGCATCACAAATCAACACCCTGGAGAGCAAAAGTTTGCGCCAACGTTAGCCTCAAACTTTTTGGCTAACGTTGGCGCATGAACAACACACCCTGGAGAGCAAAAGTTTGCGCCAACGTTAGCCTCTAACTTTTTGGCTAACGTTGGCGCCATGAGTGTGCAAGGGGAGGCCAACGTTGGAGCAAAAGTTTGACCCCTAACTTTTGCCCCAACGTTGGTATCAGCAAAAGAGGGTGGCTGATGTGAAAAGTTGGAGTAAAAGTTTGCCTCAAACTTTTACTCAAACTTTTACTCAAGCTTTTAAGATTCACAACCCGGTTCACATTGGTTCTCTCTCCAACTCCAAGAGCAATCAACCAAGGCCTCTATCAACCCAATTCCATCAAGAGCAAGGGCCCGATTGACACCACTCAAAGGCACAAGAGATAGTTAGAATAGAAATTTCATTTTAATTGTAATTTGTTTTGAATTTCATTTTCATTTTGTAAAAATGCCTATAAATAGGCATCTGTTTCATTTTATTAAGGAGGCGAGCTCCACTAGGGAGCATTAGGAATACAGAACTCTCTCTCTTTAGTTTTTCTTTGTTTTGAATCTTGGGTTGAGAATTGAAGAAATTCTGTTTCAATCTCAACTTGAGAATTCTCTCTGTTTTCCTCTTCTGCAAACTTTCAGTGAATTGCAATTTGAATTAAAACTCTCTTTACTGCTTTCATCTCTATTTCTTCTGCAAATTGTTTACTGTTGGATCAAGGAAGGAATTGAGATCTAGACTTGGTCTCTAGTCTCATCCAACCCCTGAGATCTTCAACTTTCCTTTAGTTATTGCAATTGAGCTGCATTTCACTTTCTGTTTGGTTCTTCAATTTAATTTACATTAAGCTTGCTGCAAATCTCATTTACATTTCCTGCAAAATTTTAAATTCCTCTGTAATTGCTCTAAATTCTGATTCACTGCAATTTTGCTTCTCTATTTACATTGCTCTCAGTTTACTTTCCAGCAATTTAAATTTCCAGTTGCGTGATCTGTTGTTCTCTTTAATTTCCAGCACCCACTCCCCTTTATATTTGATGCAATTTACATTTCTTGCAATTTAAGTTTCAGCTATTTTACTTTCTTGTTCTTTAAGTTACTGTCCGATTTACTTTCTGCACTTTAATTTTCCTTGTCATTTACTTTCTGCTGCATCAATTATCACACAAATGTTAGCTTGACTAAACTAATCACCCACTAAAGTTGCTTGATCCATCAATCCCTGTGGGATCGACCTCACTCCCATGAGTTTTATTACTTGATACGACCCGGTGCACTTGCCGGTTAGTTTTGGGTATTTTGGAGAAATTTGTTTTTCCACAAAAATTATCCATCAATGTCGCACCACCATCACCAAAATAAGCGAACTACTCTAAGGGGGACAAACAAACTCAGAATATCGAAATCCTAGACGCCATCCGTGAGCAACAAGATTAACTCAAACAGCTGGAACAAGAGGCCGAACAACAACGGGAAGCCAACCAAGACCTGCGAAGAGAAACAAGACGGCGTAGAGAGCTAGAAGAAAAATCCAGAAACTTGAAGCCGACCTCAAAACCAGGACTACTTGATCCAACCGTGAAGCTAGTCCTCACAGAGTAGAAGACGCATTCACGAAAGAAATCATGAAGGCTAAAGTCCCATAGGACTTTAAAGCCCACGACATAACCCCATATGATGGTACATCCGACCCAAGTCATCATCTCATCAACTTTAGAAGTCGGATGTACCTCACAGACGCCTTAGACGCAATTCACTGCAAGGCCTTCCCGACTATTCTGACCAAGACAACTATAAAGTGGTTCGACAGCCTACCCCAAGGTCGATTAGCTGCTTTGATGATCTCACCAAAAAGTTCCTAGCCAGGTTCTCCATACAAAAAGACAAAGCCAAACACGCTCCAAGTCTACTAGGGATCAAACAAAGGGATCGGGAGAGCATCCGAAACTACATGGAAAGATTTAACAAAGCATGACTCGACATACAAAATCTCCCCACAGAAGCGGCTATCATGGGACTTATCAACGGCCTGCGAGCAGGGCCCTTTAGCCAATCCATATCCAAGAAACACCTTGCGTCCTTGAACGAGGTACAAGAACGGGCCGAGAAATACATTAATATGGAGGAAAACTCCCGACTAGGGGAAACCTCCTAAATTGGATCCCCCTACTGATAAGTGGATATTTTATACGCTTTTTAACATCATTTTCATATAGTTTTTAGTAGTATTTTTTTAGTTTTCATTAAGTTTTTATAGGTTTTATTATTAAATTCACATTTTTGGATTCTACTATGAGTTTTTGTGTTTTTGGGAAATTTCAAGTATTTTCTGGCTGAAATTGAGGAGCAGGAGCAGAAGTCTAATTCAGAGACAGAGGAAGCACTGCAGATGCTGTCTGGATCTAACCTGCCTACATTAGGAAGAGTTTTTTTGGAGCTGTAGAAGTCAAAGTGGAGCACTCTCAACGGCTATGGAAAGCTGACTTCCAGAGCTTTCCAGCAGTATATAATGGTCCATACTTTGCTTCGTATTAGAAGGCCCAGAACTGGCGTCCAATGCCAGCTTCCTGCCCCCTTCCAAGTATCCAGCACCCAAAGAGCAGAGCCCAGCATCCATGGCCCAAAGAGGACCCCCTGGCTGGCATTCCATGCCCAAGAGACCTCATAGCACGTGGATCTCATTAAAGCTCAGCCTAAACACTAACTAAGTGGGCCTTAGAATTGGATTTTAGCACTAAATAGACTATTTTACACTTAGTTGCCATTTGTTTAGTATATAAGGGATTATGTTCATGTAATTTTCATCTTCTTCGGGACTCTCCGATTCAGGAGAGCACCATTCACATTTTTCCATTGTTTTTATTTTCAGTATGAGTTTCTAAACCTCCTAGGTTGAGGGGAGGAGCCCTACTGACTCCTATGAATTAAAAAAAGTACTATTTCTTCTTCTTCGATCCGTGTCTGATCTATCTCTAAGATGTATATTCCGATCTTCATCATGGTGAACAAGACAATCTGACAAATTGGCTCTATTCATCACATTAAGATGAACGTGCCTGACAAACACTCGTGTCTACTTGGGTTCGTGTGAATACTTGGTCAGAAAGCACGAGCCAACAGCTATGTTTATACATCTCTCAGACGGTTAATCCACGATTTCATTAGACACCACTTCAGCCTATCTCTGGGGAGATTAGGGTCACGTGGTATAGGCTAGAATCAATAGAAGCACCGTTCTCTGATCCAGAAGATTCGACCTTGTCTGTGGTGCTTTGAGTAGGATCACCAAGAGAATGATTTTCTTAGAGCTTCACCCTCCGTCAGATTGAATGACCACGGGCAATAGTGTTCAACCTGTAGTAGAAGAGATCAAGGACCATTGGCTTGGCTTTCATCACTTACAGCCTGCCCTAGAAGAAGATCATTCACAAGAAAAGAAGACAGTAGTACCAGAGTTACTTTGGAAAGACAAAGCAACTTCGACTCTCAACTCTATTCTTATCCCTGAAACACTTGTTTTACAGATACAATTTATGAATAGTTTCCTCTAATCCAACTCCTTCTGATTCCGCCAGACTAAAACCTGTGATGCACCGCTATTTGGTGGTGCATCCTATGCTGAATTTAGGGGGTTTCATCACCCTTTTCCCATATTTATCCACTAAAATAGCATGGTTTTATATGTTCTCCCTAATTTGCGCTTAAGAGTGAAAACATGCTTTTTAGGCCCTTAATTGGTTAATTTTAATTCACCTTTGATTCCACTAGATGCCTTGATGTGTTTGTTGAGTGATTTCAGGTTGAAAAGGCTAGGAATGGATCAAAGGAATGAAGAGAAAAGCATACAAAGTGGAGAAATCATGGAAAATCAAGGATTTGGGATGCATTCATCGACGCACACGCGCAGCTGACGTGCACGCGTGGAATGTGAAGTCGCATGGCGAAGCGTATGCGTAAATGAGAATCACGAATGAAATCTCATTGCTAGTATAGTTTCTAAACCAACAAAGAATCCTTTCTCACAAAAATTTGGTTGTCACAAGTAACAAACCCCTAAAAATAATAACCAAAGTATTCAAACCTCGGGTCATCTCTCAAAAGAATTGTAGGGAAGTGTTCTTGTTATTGGTTATGAGATGTATATTTTGGGGTTTTGAATAAGGACAAGAAGAGTAAATTGCAAGAATAAAACTAATAGCTAAGAAAGCTCTTGGCAAGGAATGAGAACTAGAAGTCCTATCCTCATTATCTTCCTCAATTGTGACATCAATTCTCCATTGCTCTCACTTAGTCAACCTCTATGAAGGAAAGTCAAGTGGATAAATCAACTTGAATTCTCAAGTCCTAGTCAACTCCTAAGGAAAGACTAGAGTTAATGGAATTCAAATCAACTAGCAACTTTCAATTATAAATCAACAAAAGGGTTTGATAACTCATGAGTCTCCAATTACTCTAACCAAGCCAAGAGGAGAAAAATCTACTCTAACATCCTTCCAAGCATTTAATCAAACACTTGGAAGGCATAAAAGAAAAACAAGATAAGATTGCAGGAAAAGTAAATCTACAACTATTAATTGCAAGGAAATTAACAACAACAATTCAAATCAACAATAAAGGAACATGAAACATGAATTGCATTAAAAGGAAAATAGAAAAAGGATGAGTGCATCAACATAAAAGTAAAGAATTACAAGAAGTAAATCACAAATCTAAGAAAGCAAAGGTACAGGAATAAGAAATTGAAGAGGAAATATAAATCAAAGTATGAATTAAACCCAGATCTAAAAAATCCTAATCTAACCTAATCCTAATTCTAGAGAGAAGAGAGAGCTTCTCTCTCTAAAAATTACCTAAAGTATTCCCTCCAAAATTCAGTTATGACATCCCCTTCCTTTGACTCCTATTGATTTCTGCATATAATAGGCCCAGATTGAGTTGGATTTGGGACTGGGAAGCCCAGAAATCGCCCCCAGCGTTTTCACTTAATTGAAGTCACGTGCGAGCGTTGACGCGTACGCGTGGGTCACGCATACCCATTGCTTGACATTTTTGCTTTCCACGCGTACGTGTCATTTATGCGTACGCGTCACCATGTGACTTCATATTCCACGCGTGCGCGTCTGCTGTGCGTGTGCATCAATGAATGCATCCCAAATCTTTGATTTTCCATGATTTCCCCACTTTGCATGCTTTTCTCTTCATTGCTTTGATCCATTCCTAGCCTTTTCAACCTGAAATCACTCAACAAACACATCAAGGCATCTGCTGGATTCAAAGGTGAATTAAAAATAACTAATTAAGGGCCTAAAAAGCATGTTTTCACTCTTAAGCACAAATTAGGGAGAACATATAAAACCATGCTATTTTAGTGGATAAATGTGGGAAAAGGGTGATGAAATCCCCTAAATTTAGCATAAGATGCACCCCCAAATAGCGGTGCATCACGAAACTCAGATGACGCGCACGCGTGACGGCCAGCATGAGACCTCATTAATGAAATCGTGGCTGGTGATTTCTGAGGAGCTCTAGGCCCAAATTCAGCTGGATTCTGCATGGAAAAGACCTAGGAAGTCTAGGGGGAAAGGTGATGAGAGATTTTATGCTAGTATAGAATTTATCAATAAATTGAATCGTGAGTATAGTCTAGATCGACACGTAATTCCACATCAAACAAATAAATTATGTCACCACAATCTAAATTCAATAACCGAGAGTATTTCTCCTGAGTCGTTCTCCCTAGGAGTGCTCCAAGATGCACATTATTGGTTAGAAGTTGTATTGGTGTTTTGGAGTTTAATGCAAGAAATTAACAAGCTAATAGTGTGAATGACAATTAAGCAATATAAAAGTCTTGGCTAGGAGTGAGAATTAGACTTCCTATCATCATCATCTCCATCAATAGCGACCACAATTAGTTATTGCTTCACTTAGTTAACCTCTAGTGTGAAGGAAAGGGAAGTGAAAGTAATCAATTTGAGTTCACAAGTCCTAGTCTAACCCTAGGGAAGTCTAGTTTTAGTGACATTCAAACCAATTAGCAATTTCCAATTGATAATCAACAAAAGACATTGACAAGTTGATAAACCCCATTTTTAGGGTTTATCTTATGTTGAATTTAGAGTATTTCATCAATCTTTTCTCACATTTATTCAATGAAATAGCATGGTTTTGTGATTCTCCCTCATTTAGTACTTAAATGTGAAAACATGCTTTTAGACCTTTAATTTGATGATTTTAACTCACCTTTGATTCCACTAGATGCCTTGATGTGTTTGCTAGTTATTTCAGGATTGAAAAGGGGGTAGGAATGGATCAAAGGAGTGAGGAAAGCAGGCAAAGTGGAGAACACATGAAAAAGCCAAATATTTGGATATATTCATCCACGCGCACACGCACTGTACGCGCACACGTGGATCGCAAAACCTCAAGGGACGCGCACGCGTGCTGTACGCGTACGCGTTGGTGCCCACACGTGATTTTCAAGTGAAAACGTGCCCAGTGAATTCTGACAAGAGAGAGTAACTTGAGTAACTTGAGTAGCAAGAACTAAATTGAGAGAGTAGGAGAATTAGATCTACAACTTGAAACAATGTAGAATTGAATTGACATAGATCTCACCAATGGATCCAAGAGAATTTCAAATTGAGAAGCAAAACCCTAGAGAGAAGCTACAGTTTCTCTCTCTACAAAAATGTATCTTCCAAAAACTAACTAAAAATATCTAAAATGTGTTAATCAATGAGAATCCCTTCATCCCTTGGTCCTTTTAAGTGTTTTGGTGTTAGAGTTGGTTCAGATTGGGCCCCACAGCCTCTGTGAATTTGCGAGGCATGATTTCACTTAAAAATCACATGCCAGCACCGACGTGTACGCGTACAGCACACATGTGCGTCCCTGGGATTTTACGATCCACGCGCATGCGTAAAGTATACGTTCGCGTCCATGATGTTCTGGCTCAGCTGGCCTCTAGCTTTGGCTTCTTCACACTAATTCCGGTAGCACGCACCCACGCGTACGCATCAGGTACGCGTGCGCGTCACCGCTCAAGCTCCAAAGCTCCAATTTCCATGCTCCTTCTATTTATGCATGCTTCTTTCCTCTCTTCTAGGCCATCCTTGCCCTATAATGTAACATCCCGCATTTTTTGAAAATTTAAATATGAATAAATTATTATTTTATCTTATTAAGTTTAAACTCTATAATTTTAGAAATTATTTTATTAGAAATAATTAAATAGATCCGGAGATAGTTTTATTTTGAATCAATTAATCTTCTTAAGTAATCTAATTATAATGGAATATTTTGTATAATTTTAGTAATTGAAAAATAAGAAAGAATTGTATAATTTAGTTTAAGTAACTTTTATTCTGAAAAGGTTACGATTTATTTTATTAATTTGATATCTTATTTTATAAATTAATCAATTAAGAGTAATTAAATTACTTTTATTAATATTTGGAGTTAAGTTAATTAATATTTTTGTGTAAATTTTTATAATTGGTTATTTTATATAATTTGGAATTAAGTTCTGATAATAGAAAAATAATAAAAAGTTATATCATTTAATTTGAATAATTAATATTGAGTTTAAACTACATTTTATAAAAATGTGATTAATATGCTTATTTTATAATTTAAATTAGAAATAATTAATTCAACTTAGCAATATGTTGATAAATGATGTTCTTAAATATTTTTAAGAGAGTATATTTGGTTTTAAAATTACTCTACCTTCCAATTTTATCAAAATATCTATTCATATCTATCCATATTCTTTTATAAAATCTTAATTTTAACCCTAATATCACAAATCCCTAATTTGAATACTAAATCCCTAAATCTACAATCAGAAAGGGAAAGAAAGGGAACGGGAAGCTCGAGGGGGAAACAGAAGGGAAGAAAGAAGGAAACGAAGAAAGAGGGAGAGGGTGAGGGAACAGAGGAAGAAGAGAGGAAGGAGGATCGCTGCGCCGTACTGCTCCCTGCGCCGGTTGCCGTTGCTGTCGCCAGAGCCAGAGGACAGAGAGAGAACGCTCGCAAGGGAGAAGACAAACGCGAGGAGAAGGAGAGCTCGTGCGCGAAGGACAGCGCCGTAACTCCGTCGCCGCGCAGCTGTTGCTGCCACCCCGTCACCATCGTTGTCGCGGTTGGAAGCATAAAGTTCGAACAGAGGGGGAGAAACCGCGAGTGAAGGGTGATGCTGGGCCTCTGTTGCTGCTGCTATCACCAAGCGTCGTTGTCGTTGCCGCCAAAGGACAAGGCCCTATCGTTGTCATCAATTCTGCTTGGAGCCGCCACCCACTTGTCACAGCGAGTTAGTTACTCTGCTGCCGCTGAATTTGCCGTGTTGAGACTGAAACTGCCACTTTGACTATAGTTTGACCTTTTTCTTAAATACGACCCATTTACACGTTTTATTATCACTGCCATGCTTGTTCTGAGTTGATTCTGGTATATGTCTTCTCTTGAAATCTCCAGGGCTATAATTGTTCTTTATTCCCATCCAATTTGAATTCCCTGTTTCGCTGTAACTATCATTACTGTTGTGGAATTGTCGCCGTTGCGAGCATGATTAGAGATAGTGCCAGATTCAGATTTGCGTGGGAATTGCCACTGCTGTAAGTCAAAAGGAAAAGCCGCTCACAGCGTTTAATCTTACGAGTTTCGACATCGAGGTAGGAGGTTTAAAATGATTTTAGTTTAGGAATGCCAACAAGGTTTACTGAATAACTGCAAATAGTATTAATAGTTGTGAGCAATTAATTGATTATATGAATGTTGGATTGTGATTGCGATTGTGCTTGGTGCTGTGATTGAATCTATTGTAATTATGTGTGGTAGATGATTGAATTATTGATTATTTGTTGTTGAAATGGTTGTTTGGTATATTGCTATGACTGTGAAAGTGACTTGAGATTAGTAGAGGATTGTGGTTTTGACTGATTATGTATAAATGGTTGAGACTAAGATAATCATTTGATATATTTGATATTGGATGGAGAGTTGTTGAAGAATTAGGGCCTAAAAGACTAAACTATTATTAAGAATCTGGTTTTCAAAATAGAATGATTACTTTGAGGACGGTCTAGTAATTTGCTAGCGATCGAAATGGTATGAGATTAAAATCCGAGTAAACTTTAACAAGTGTAGTTGTTAAGATTTAAATTTGAAGGTTTCGTATTAACTGAAGATTTAGTTATGATTTTTCAAAGTTAAGCCGTAAAATCTGATTTTCTGCATTACCTTTAAGTGAAAACAGTAACTTTGAAAGACTGTAACTAATTCTGTGATGATCAGAATTGCATTGAACCAAGTCCTGGTTAAACTTGGGAATAATTGGGATTGAATTGGAGAGTTTGAGATCTTTTCATTAAATATAAGATTTATGGTGAATTTTTGGGTAATGGTTGTGGGATCTGATTTTTACTGCAGAATTTTTGGAACAGCAGTAAATTGTTGGCTCTGTTGTGAATGTTCCGAATTGAATTTTGAAGCAAAACTAATTTTAAATCAAACTTTAGTCCTGTTATTTTAATGTCGTAAAATTTCATAACGGTTGAACTTGCGGTTTAAAAGATACGAATTTTTGAAAGATGATGCATTATGCAGAGAAAGCCAGATTCTGTTTTCTTAAATTAGTAACTTTGAGAGTTTATAAATTTTGATCCTGGATAGATATTGAGATGCAACCAATTGGAGGTAAAAATTAAGTATGTTTAGCATATGTGATTTAAATTTCAGAGTTTTCCATGTTTTAATAAGTGAGTTATGGGACTTGGAAAAAGTTGTGTTCAACGATTTGTAAAACAGAATTTTGCAGAGAATTACCTAACTTCGAAGCTACGTTACTTCTTCATTAAAAAGGCTATGACCCTGGAACAATTTAGAAAGAAATTTGGATAAGTTATGTTTAACCACATTAATTTTGAAGGTGGTTGGATTTAATTTGGATTTTATATGAAATTTTGAATGTTGTACGTTGCTGCTGTCTTCTGGTTTTAAGGCACTACAGAGCATTCACGGTTTTGCTTATATTCCCGAAGCTAGAGTAAGTGAAAAATTATGATTTTTAGTTTAATAAAAAGCTTAATCTGATACGGTTGCATGGATATAAGGTTTGCATAATTCCGAATTCGTTTGATATTTTAAAAATAAAATTGAAATTAGATTGCCGATGTTGTTTTGGTGATTACTTGGATATGGAATTTAAGAAAATAAATTTTCTATACTATTATCAAATGTTTTTGAGAATATATTGTTGTGAAAATTGCTGATAAGAGGTTGGTGAAATGTTGAGAAAGAAGGACCCGTAAGGGAGGCTAACTCCTATTTTTAAAGGAGATTATGTCTAAATTTTTATAAAAATATAAGGACTTAATTAAAATCAATATTTAAGGCTTATTTAATGATAATAACTTCAATGATTCGTTTAAGAAAAGATTATTTGCTATACGAGATTGTTGGCAAGGGCGTGGGTCTTGTCCCGCTTGCGTATTTGCAATTATGAAAGAAAAAAGAAAGAGTAAAGTACTTATTGTATGATTATCTGTTGCTTGAGGCAACCCAAGAGATATTTGTTTATTTATTTGTTGCTTGAAGCAACCCAAGAGGTGTTTGTTTGTTGCTTGAGGCAACCTAAGAGATATTGTTTGCTTATTTGTTGCTTAAATGCAACCTAAGAGATAATATTTATTTATCTGTTGCTTAAAGCAACGCAAGAGCTTCTATAGGGAAACTAGGATACCTACAGCAATTTTTCGCTCCCAAGAGTATATTTCCTGTGAGTAGAAAGCAGCGGGTGTCTCAATAGAGCTTCTAATAATTATATGCGCATTTATTTGAACGAAAAATTGTATTCGGAAAATCGTGAACTCGTGACCGGATAAATGTCGGGAATGCAGGTGCTAACCGACACATGAGCTCATGGCCTGCACTAGGACTAGACA
This sequence comes from Arachis hypogaea, assembly GCF_003086295.3. NCBI lineage: Eukaryota > Viridiplantae > Streptophyta > Magnoliopsida > Fabales > Fabaceae > Arachis > Arachis hypogaea. Next base: position 79,773,513 of record NC_092048.1, on the reverse strand, counting down.
TTCATCATATGCATCTATATGACATTGTTTGAGTGTGTATATTGTAATTGGTTTGCCTAAGTGAATAATTCTGTTTAATTGCTAATTGCTATACTTGATGTAATTGCTCTTGATTGTGTTTGAACCTCATTACTTGTGTTTGTAACTGATTGGCTGGATTGTGTTGAATTGGGAGTTGATTGAGTTGTTTGGGCCTAAGGCCGTGACTGGTACGTTTGAGGTCTAGTTTTGTATAAAGTATTTGACTAGTTCAGCATAGACTTAATGAACCTATACTTGGAGCAGGATGATCATTTATACCGCGTAGGTAACTTCTTTTATGTTATGGTCTAGTAAAGTATGAAAAAATCAAACTGGTTCAGCATAGACTTAATGAACCTATGCTTGGAACATATTGGACATTCATACAGTCTAGGAAAACTTTTAAGAGCTTTATAAAGAAAATATAGGTCTAGGATTTTGAATAATTAACTAATGCTTTTAAAGGTGGTTAATTTTCTTTTAGATATCTCCGAATGAAATTAACTATTTGTGCTTTATTCTTTACTTTCACGGCATTCTCGACCTCTATTGAGAACATGTGGTTTGGTTCTCACCCCCAAATTTTCCACCCTTTCAGTGACACAGGTTTGAAGATGCAATATGAAGCTGCAAGTGATCAGTAGGCTTTCTTTATGATTTTAATTGCTTTCATAGAGTCCCCTCGCTCTTGTCCTTTGAGGTTTTATTTTAACAGAGGGGTAGGTGTTGTATTTGGGTTTATATGACTTCTTATGTATAAGAATTACTATTAATAATACTTATATGATTTTTATTATTATTTGAAATGTTTATCCTTGATACATGTCTTTAATGAATAAACACAAAATTTTTTGGCATTTTCTTAAAACTGAAACGCGAAATCGATACAAAGGCTCAGTAATTAAGTAGTTAATATTAGAAAAGGTCACGTAACGTTCTTTCTAGTAGAAATACCCTGACTTAAGCAAGGTATTTTGCTGGAAGGGATGTTACAATATGGTATCAGAGCAGTCCTTCCTGTAGAGCCTTGAGAGTGGACTGACTATGCTTCATTGCATACTCTGAGTGTCTGTCATGCCTTAAGACTTGTCTTGGTGACGAGAGTTTTTGTTTTATATGCATGACTGTCTGATGATTAACGCTATTAGTTTATCTTTGCATACCTCATTGTATCAAGTTTGGCCAACTTAATACTATTGATTTATGTATATGGAACACTAATGGGTTATCATAGACGAAATAGAAATGATAGGTTAACGCGAGTTACGACGTTTTGGGGACGTTAGAAACTAAATTCTAAAGATTAGTTCCGTTTCGACGTATGCTCTTTATTCGTGCTTAGTGTTATCTCTTTGTCTACTAATTGTATTGGAATTTCTAGTTTCTGATCTCTTTCTTGCTAATCTTGTATTATCATTCGTGCATGTCCTTGCTTGACTCTATATCTGGTTGTTGCTTGAATCTTTTAAAACATTTATCCTCACCTTACAAACTCTATGCTCCTTGTCCTAAACTTGGATTCATTTCAGTGTAACTTACCATTTCTTGTAATTTCCTTCTTGAGTACTTGTTTCAGATTCCCTTCGAAAAAAAATTCAATTTAAATCTTTTCTTACTTGACTGTATCCACAACCCTTACTTAAATTTTGATGGGATTGTTTTTAATTTAGCCTAGACTTTCTTACATAAACTCTGAAAATTTTTTATATAGTTTAATTTTGTTTAATTATGATATACCACTTATCTTTTATTGATTTATAGAAAATTTCATTTTACAATTTATTCTTTGAATAGAAGCTGATTTTCTTCCAACTTTATTATAATTCTATGGCTATCCTTACCTAATTATGTACTTAAGTAATCCTCCAAGATTTTTAAAGAAAATATTTTGCCCTTAGTGCCCAACAAGCTTTAATTTACAAACCATGCATGATTTGTTTTGATTTGAAAATTAAATTGATATAACATATTATTTATACTAAGTTTAGTACTTTGAAAAATGTTAGATTTATATATATTCTTTTGAAAAAGATAAACTAATTCCCTCTATTTCAAATTGAAGTTGTTCAAAATTGTTGTACTATTTTCCCTAATGATGTTCATATTGAAACTGTTCGATTCAAAATTTCTTCCTAAGCTTTGAATTAATTCCCTTTATGCTCCATTTCGTTGCTTATATATATCCTTGTTTGTTGACGATCTCACGTATTTCTTCAAAATCTTGCGAAATACCATCTTGTGCAATTGCAAATTTGAGTATTCTTCCAATTTCTCACATAAACCTTTTGTGCTGTTTGTCTTTCTCTTCTCATGTTTCGTATTCCTTATAGGCAGTAGTTCTTAGGGACACGATTTATGCGTACGGAAAGTGAATCTGGTCAGTATACGAAGTTATAAGGAGTTCTGGAGTTTTGAGGCAACGAGAGGAAGTGATCATGCTTTGTTAAGAGTTCTGAACGAACATTATGCCTATTTACTTTTGGATTTTGAAATTTGGTTTGCATCAAATTATTTTTATCAACTTTTGCATCACCTAATATATTTTCTTTTATGTTTGTGATATAATTTTCTTGGTATCTTTAAAATATTCAAAGGGAATGTGATTATGAATCTTTTCTCCATCTTAGATCAATTTTCGAGGGCGAAAATTTTTGTAAGTTGGATAGAATGTAACATCCCGCATTTTTTGAAAATTTAAATATGAATAAATTATTATTTTATCTTATTAAGTTTAAACTTTATAATTTTAGAAATTATTTTATTAGAAATAATTAAATAGATTCGGAGATAGTTTTATTTTAAATCAATTAATCTTCTTAAGTAATCTAATTATAATGGAATATTTTGTATAATTTTATTAATTGAAAAATAAGAAAGAATTGTGTAATTTAATTTAAGTAACTTTTATTCTGAAAAGGTTACGATTTATTTTCTTAATTTGATATCTTATTTTATAAATTAATCAGTTAAGAGTAATTAAATTAGTTTTATTAATATTTGGAGTTAAGTTAATTAATATTTTTGTGTAAATTTTTATAATTGGTTATTTTATATAATTTGAAATTAAGTTTTGATAATAGAAAAATAATAAAAAGTTATATCATTTAATTTGAATAATTAATATTGAGTTTAAACTACATTTTATAAAAATGTGATTAATATGCTTATTTTATAATTTAAATTAGAAATAATTAATTCAACTTAGCAATATGTTGATAAATGATGTTCTTAAATATTTTTAAGAGAGTATATTTGGTTTTAAAATTACTCTACCTTCCAATTTTATCAAAATATCTATTCATATCTATCCATATTCTTTTATAAAATCTTAATTTTAACCCTAATATCACAAATCCCTAATTTGCATACTAAATCCCTAAATCTACAATCAGAAAGGGAAAGAAAGGGAACGGGGAGCTCGAGGGGGAAACAGAAGGGAAGAAAGAAGGAAACGAAGAAAGAGGGAGAGGGTGAGGGAACAGAGGAAGAAGAGAGGAATGAGGATCACTGCGCCGTGCTGCTCCCTGCGCCGGTTGCCGTCGCTGTCGCCAGAGCCAGAGGACAGAGAGAGAACGCTCGCAAGGGAAAGGACAAACGTGAGGAGAAGGAGAGCTCGTGCGCGAAGGACAGCGCCGCTACTCCGTCGCTGCGCAGCTGTTGCGGCCACCCCGTCACCATCGTTGTCGCGGCTGAAAGCATAAAGTTCGAACAGAGGGAGAGAAACCGCGAGTGAAAGGTGACACTGGGCCTCTGTCGCTGCTTCTATCACCAAGTGTCGTTGTCGTTGCCGCCGAAGGCCAAGGCCCTATCGTTGTCATCGATTCTGCCCGGAGCCGCCACCAACTTGTCACTGCGAGTTAGTTACTCTGCCATCGCTGAATTTGCCGTGTTGAGACTGAAACTGCCACTTTGACTCTGGTTTGACCTTTTTCTTAAATACGACCCATTTACACGTTTTATTATCACTGCCATGCTTGTTCTGAGTTGATTCTGGTATATGTCTTGTCTTGAAATCTCCAGGGCTGTAATTGTTCTTTATTCCCATCCAATTTGAATTCCCTGTTTCGCTGTAACTATCATTACTGTTGTGGAATTGTCGCCGTTGTGAGCATGATCAGAGATAGTGCCAGATTCGGATTTGCGTGAGAATTGCCACTGCTGTGAGTCAAAAGGAAAAGCCGCTCACAGCGTTTAATCTTACGAGTTTCGACATCGAGGTAGGGGGTTTAAAATGATTTTAATTTAGGAATGCCAACAAGGTTTACTAAATAACAGCAAATAGTATTAATAGTTGTGAGTAATTAATTGATTATATGAATGTTGGATTGTGATTGCGATTGTGCTTGGTGCTGTGATTGAATTGATTGTAATTATGTGTGGTAGATGATTGAATTATTGATTATTGGTTGTTGAAATGGTTGTTTGGTATATTGCTATGGCTGTGAAAATGACTTGAGATTAGTAGAGGATTGTGGTTTTGACTGATTATGTATAAATGGTTGAGACTAAGATAATCATTTGATATATTTGATATTGGATTGAGAATTGTTGAAGAATTAGGGCCTAAAAGACTAAACTATTATTAAGAATCTGGTTTTCAAAATAGAATGGTTACTTTGAGGACGGTCTAGTAATTTGCTAGCGATCAAAATTGTATGAGATTAAAATCTGAGTAAACTTTAACAAGTGTAGTTGTTAGGATTTAAATTTGAAGGTTTCGTATTAACTGAAGATTTAGTTATGATTTTTCAAAGTTAAGCCGTAAAATCTGATTTTCTGCATTACCTTTAAGTGAAAACAGTAACTTTGAAAGACTGTAACTAATTCTGTGATGATCAGAATTGCGTTGAATCAAGTCCTGGTTAAACTTGGGAATGATTGGGATTGAATTGGAGAGTTTGAGATCTTTTCTTTAAATATAAGATTTATGGTGAATTTTTGAGTAATGGTTGTGGGATCTGATTTTTACTGCAGAATTTTTGGAACAGCAGTAATTTGTTGGCTCTGTTGTGAATGTTCCGAATTTTGAAGCAAAACCAATTTTAAATGAAACTTTAGTCCTATTATTTTAATGTCGTAAAATTTCAGAACGGTTGAACTTGCGGTTTAAAAGATACGAATTTTTGAAAGATGATGCATTATGTAGAGAAAGCCAGATTCTGTTTTCTTAAATTAGTAACTTTGAGAGTTTATAACTTTCGATCCTGGATAGATATTGAGATGCAACCAATTGGAGGTGAAAATTAAGTATGTTTAGCGTATGTGATTTAAATTTCAGAGTTTTCCATGTTTTAATAAGTGAGTTATGGGACTTGGAAAAGGTTGTGTTCAATGATTTGTAAAACAGAATTTTGCAGAGAATTACCTAACTTCAAAGCTACGTTACTTCTTCATTAAAAATGGTATGACCCTGGAACCAATTTAGAAAGAAATTTGGATAAGTTATATTTAACCACATTAATTTTGAAGGTGTTTGGATTTAATTTGGATTTTATATAAAATTTTGAATGTTGTACGTTGCTGCTGTCTTCTGGTTTTAAGGCACTACAGAGCAGTCACGGTTTTGCTTATATTCCCGAAGCTAGAGTCAGCGAAAAATTGTGATTTTTGGTTTAATAAAAAGCTTAATCCGAGACGGTCGCATGCATATAAGGTTTGCATAATTCCGAATTTGTTTGATATTTTAAAAATAAAATTGAAATTAGATTGCCGATGTTGTTTTGGTGATTACTTGGATCTGGAATTTAAGAAAATAGATTTTCTATACTATTATCAAATGTTTTTGAGAATATATTGTTATGGAAATTGCTTATAAGAGGTTGGTGAAATGTTGAGAAAGAAGGACCCGTAAGGGTGGCTAAGTCCTATTTTTAAAGGAGATTATGTTCAAATTTTTATAAAAATATAAGGACTTAATCAAAATCAATATTTAAGGCTTATTTAATGATAATAACTTCAATGATTCTTTTAAGAAAAGATTATTTAGTATACGAGATTGTTGGCAAGGGCGTGGGTCTTGTCCCGCTTGCGTATTTGCAATTATGAAAGAAAAAGGAAAGAGTAAAGTACTTATTGTTTGATTATCTATTGCTTGAGGTAACCCAAGAGATATTTGTTTATTTGTTTGTTGCTTGAAGCAACCCAAGAGATGTTTGTTTGTTGCTTGAGGAAACCTAAGAGATATTGTTTGCTTATTTGTTGCTTAAATGCAACCCAAGAGATAATATTTATTTATCTGTTGCTTAAAGCAACGCAAGAACTTCTGTAGGGAAACTAGGATACCTACAGCAATTTTCCGCTCCCAAGGGTATATTTCCTGCAAGTAGAAAGCAGAGGGTGTCTCAATAGAGCTGCTAATAATTATATGCGCATTTATTTGAACGGAAAATCGTATTCGGGAAATCGTGAACTCGTGACCGGATAAATGTCGGGAATGCAGGTGCTAACCGACACATGAGCTCATGGCCAGCACTAGGACTAGACATTCATCATATGCATCTATGTGACATTGTTTGGGTGTGTATATTGTAATTGGTTTGCCTAAGTGAATAATTATGTTTAATTGCTAATTGCTATACTTGATGTAATTGCTCTTGATTGTGTTTGAACCTCATTACTTGTGTTTGTAACTGATTGGCTGGATTGTGGTGAATTGGGTGTTGATTGAGTTGTTTGGGCCTAAGGCCGTGACTGGTACGTTTGAGGTCTAGTTTTGTATAAAGTATCTGACTGGTTTAGCATAGACTTAATGAACCTATACTTGGAGCAGGATGATCATTTATACCGCGTAGGTAACTTCTTTTATGTTATGGTCTAGTAAAGTATGAAAAAATCAAACTGGTTCAGCATAGACTTAATGAACCTATGCTTGGAACAGGTTGTTCATTCATATAGTCTAGGAAAACTTTTAAGAGCTTTATAAAGAAAATATAGGTCTAGGATTTTGAATAATTAACTAATGCTTTTAAAGGAGGTTAATTTTCTTTTAGATATCTCCGAATGAAATTAACTATTTGCGCTTTATTCTTTACTTTCACGGCATTCTTGACCTCTACTGAGAACATGTGGTTTGGTTCTCACCCCCAAATTTTCCATCCTTTCAGTGACACAGGTTTGAAGATGCAATATGAAGCTGCAAGTGTTTCATAGAGTCTCCTCGCTCTTGTCCTTTGAGGTTTTATTTTAACAGAGGAGTAGGTGTTGTATTTGGGTTTATATGACTTCTTATGTATAAGAATTACTATTAATAATACTTATATGATTTTTATTATTATTTGCAATGTTTATCCTTGATACATTTCTTTAATGAATAAACACAATTTTTTGGCATTTTCTTAAAACTGAAACGCGAAATCGATAAAAAGGCTCAGTAATTAAGTAGTTAATATTAGAAAAGGTTACGTAACGTTCTTTCTAGTAGAAATACCCTGACTTAAGCAAGGTATTTTGCTAGAAGGGATGTTACATATAAAATCTGAAATCAATTAACACAGATCACGGCATCGAATGGTAATAGAAGAGGATTCAAATATGGATATTTAGTGTAGAAGAAGCATGTTTTCATCCATGAAGCAAAATCGGGAAGGAAACACAAAACCATGCATTTTATATGAATAAGTGTGAAAGATCATTGATAAAACCATCAAAATACATACAAGATAAATCCTAAAAACGGGATTTATCAAAACGGAGGGGATCATTCATTGTACACTTGACACACATTTTGAGCTAGTTTTTGGTTCTCATGTTCTAGAGAGAGAAACTCATGCTCTTCTCTAGATCTAGTTTGATTTGATCTTCCCTTGTTGAAATCTTGAATTGGTTTTGTTAATTTTAGTTTCAGTTACTTTATTTGAATTCCTTAGTATAATTTTGTTTAGATTTTGTGTTTGAATTTGAATTTTCTTGTTATTTTCCGTTTTCTTCTCATTTTATGAAGTTTGTGGATCTTAAATTTCTATGAGTGCATTGATGTCTTTTGTTGATGCATCCCATGTGTTTGATGAAATGTTTCCTTTGGTTATGGAGTAGTCTTCTTTATAGGCCAAGAGAATTGGGTAAACTTAAGTCATTGAGTCTAATTGATTTGGTGATTTGAGAGTCCTTAGTGGTCAATTTGATAACCATTGACACTAGCCAACTACTAAGTCAATTGGTAGCTAGGTTAGGACTTATGGATTGATGTTGATCAAGCCATTTGACATATTTCAAGCATAGAAGTAACCTTAGTGAGCTTGGTTCCCTATAATTGTCAAGATATGGTTATTAGACAAGGATGGTGACCCCAATTCCTATGCCTAGCCAAGAGTTCCTTTTATTATTCATACTCAAAACCCAAAAATACCAATTTGCTTGATTATTGTTATAGTTAGTTTAGTTAATTATCTAGTTCTAGAGTAGAAATAGATTATATTTTCTCTTGACAGATTGAACTTGTTCTTACTTTACTTTAGTTACTTGATTTAGTTTCTTGCACTTTAAGATTTCTTGCATATTAAGTTTAATAGTTTAAATTCTTCCTTATAACCCCCAATCCCGGAATTCTAACCAATATTGATGCACATGATTTTCCATTCCTTGTGAGACAACCCGAGGTTTGAATACTTTAGTTTACTTTTATTGGGGTTGAACTTTGTGACAACCATATTAAAATTTGATTGGTAGGATTACACGTCGGTTTGGAACTATACTTACAACGTGACTAATTTTTATGTGAAATTATTTACCAATGATAATCTTCACTATCAAACACCTAGTGTTCCAACCTTCTCTTTCTGTGCAGAGCTTTATAGATCCCCAAACATTAATTCTAAGTTTGGTTTTGGGCAGCCATCAACAAGATCTAAGCATAAAGGTACTAAGAAGAAAGTACCTAAAGGGTGGAGGGACAAGAAAGCCCCAACTGAAGGCCTCTCACCTAGCATAAAAGTTGTCTTAACTAAGAAGCCAGTCTTACCACATACAGTGAGTCGTATCCTGTCTCTAGAGCATGTAGAGCTCATTTATGAGAAGACAAGAAGAAAGTTCACTGTAAGGGGCAAAAATCTGAGCCCATACTCACCTCCATAAGAAGTTAACCGTCAAGCTAATGACGTTAAAGAAGCACTTGTTGGGAGGCAACCCAACCTTAATTAATTCATTATTTTTATTTTTTTATTTTGTTTTTCTTTCAGTTATTTTATGGTCATCATCATATGCAGTAGTTAGAACAGAGACAGAATTATTGAGCAGTGAAAACAGAACACTCTTGATGGAGTGTTATTGAAAGTTGAACGCCAGCCAGGAAGCTCTGGTTGGGCATCCAACGCCCCAAATGGGCAGCACTGCTAGCGTTGAACGCCAGCCAGGGAGCAGACCCTGGGCGTTCAAACACCAGTACAGAGAGCAGGGAATCTGAATTCCCTAACCTCTCAAGACCAGTAGGTCCCACAGCATCTTTGATGCAGGAAAATTGTCGGTATAGAATTTCACAAAAAAATAGTTGCGTTGCAAGTATAGTTCTAAACCAACACTGAATCCTCACATCAAATTTAATATGGTTGTCACTAGTTCAACCCCAATAAAATAACCGAGAGTATTAGTCCCGGGTCGTTCTCCCTAGGAATTATAATGAAGTGCTTTGTTATTGGCTACGAATGAATATTTTGGGGTTTTTGTAATAAGAGAACAAGAAACGTAAATAGCAAAAGAAATAAACTAATAACTAAGAAAGCTCTTGGCAAGGAATGAGAATTAGAAGTCCTATCCTCATTATCATCATCAATTGTGACAAGAATTGTCCATTGCTCCCACTTAGTTAACCTTTAACTATGAAGGAAAGTCAAGTGGATGGAATTGGCTTTTATCCACAAGTCCTAGTCAAATCATGATGAAAAAGACTAGCTTTAGTGGCATTCAAGTCAATGAGCAACTTCCAATTGTCAATCAACAAAAGCCTTTGACAATTCAAGTGTCTCCAATTACTCAAACCAAGCCAAAAGGAGAAAATCTAACTCATGACTAAATGAAACATTTCATCAAACACATAGAGGGAAATAAAAGTAAACATCATCAATTGTAAGAATTAAAGGAAGCTATAATAAATCAAGGCAAGAAATCAATAATAGAAATCAAGGCAAATATAAAAAGACATGGAAATCATAAATTGCATTAAAAGGAAATGAACATCAATAAGAGAATTCATAAACTAATATTAACAAAATAAAAGGATTAACATGAGAAGTAAAGTACTAAAACAAACAAAAGTAAAGGAAAACTAAAGCAAAGGAGGAATGAGATCTAGATCTAAAAGGAAATAAAACTAAGAACCCTAATCTAGAGGGAGGAGAGAGCCTCTCTCTCTTGAATTCTACATCTAAACTAAAAGTAAAGTGTATGAATGGTGATCCCCCCATCCTCTAAGCCATTCTTGCCCTATAAACTATGAAATCACTCAACAAACACATCATCTCATCGAATGGTAACAAGAGAGGATTAAAAATTAGTGATTTTAAGGCCTTGGAAGCATGTTTTCATTCATAGTACAAAATTGGGAAGGAATCTTAAAACCATGCAAATTGTGTGAATAAATGTGAGAATAGTTGACAAAATCCACGAAAGTAAGCACAAGATAAACCCTAAAAAAGGGGTTTATCAATCCTCACTTACCCCAGTTATTCCTTCTTACTTTTACACTTCCCCATACACACTTCCCTATAAACCCTAGCCCAATCACATCCATTTCACTTTCCCAAAACCATCATAACTCCCAACAACCCCGACCCAATTCAAAATCAACATTCCTACCCAAAACTGCACCCATGGTTGAACCCAAGCCTTACCCACTCCTATAAATACCCCTCTTCATAACCCTTCATACACACACCTCTCATACACACTCATAAGCCCCACGAGCGAGCCCTCTCTCCCCCTCTATCTTCCTCTATTTTCTTCTTCTTCAACTCTATTCTCCTCCTTTCTTTATTTTTGCTCGAGGACGAGCAAAGTTTTAAGTTTGGTGTTGGAAAAGCATATCTTTTTTCTTTCAATTACCATTCATGGCACCCAAGGTTGAAGAACCCTCTAGAAAGAGGAAAGAAAAGGCAGTAGCCGCCACCTCTGAATCTTGGGAGATGGAGAGATTCATTACCAAAGCCGACCAAGGCCACTTCTATGAAGTAGTGGCAGAGAAGAAAGTAATCACAGAGGTCCCTTTCGAGCTCAAGAAGAATGAGTATCCAGAAATACAAAGAGAGATCCGGAGAAAAGGTTGGGAAGTCCTAACCAATCCCATTTAAGATGTTGGGATTCTAATGGTGCAAGAGTTCTATGCTAATGCATGGGTTACTAAAAACCTTGACACTAGTGTGAACCCAAATCCAAAGAATTGGATCACCATGGTCTGAGGGAGAATCTTAGATTTCAGCCTAAAAAGTGTGAGATTGGCGTTCTAGAAGAGTTAACTTTGATCAAAGATTGGATCAAGTGCTCTTAGATATCTGTGTGGAAGGAACACAGTGGAAAAGGGATTCCTAAGGCAAGCCCATTCAACTAAGAAGGCTTGAACTCAAGCCCATAGCTAGAGCATGGTTGGAATTCATCCAACGTTCCATCATCCCCACTAGCAACCAGTCAGAAGTGACTTTTGACAGAGCCATCATGATCCATTGCATCATGATTGGAAGTGAGGTGGAAGTACATGAGTTGATTCCTCAAGAATTGTACAAGATAGCTGAGAAGCCTTCCACCAATGCAAAGTTGGCATTCCCACACCTCCTCTGTCATCAATCAATTCAGCTGGAATTGTCATAGAAGAAGATATCTCGATTGGGGAGGACAAGCCCATCACTAAGAAAAGGATGGAGCAAACAAGAGAGCATGCACTAGAGCATGTGCAACCGCCTCAGCATGAGATCCCTGAGATGCCTCAAGAGTTGTATTTTCCTCTTCAAAGCTATTGGGATCCATGGCAGACTTCTCTTGGAGAACTAAGCACTAACATAGAGCAATTGAAAGTGGAGCATCAAGAGCACTCTATCACCCTCAATGAAATAAGAGAAGATCAAAGAGCCATAAGAGAAGATCAACGGGCTATGAGGGAAGAACAACAAAGGCAAAAGAATGACATTGAAGAGATCAAGTATCATATTTGATCCTCAAGGAGGAGCACTAGCCACCACCATTAAAGGTGGATTCGTTCTCTTTTACTCCCTTTCTCTTTTATCATTTTTCTATTTTCTGTTATATTTTGTCTGTTCTCTTGTTCGTGTTGCATGATCATTTGCATTGATGTCTTAAAGATGTAAAATGTTTCATATATCTCTCACCTTGCTTAAAAGAAAATTTTATTTGAAAAGAATTGAGAGATACATGAATTTCAAGTTTATAATAAGAATAGTTCAATTATTTTGATGTGGTGGCATTGCTTTTGTTTTTTGAATGTATGAATGAACAGTACATATTTGAAGTTGGAATTTTAGAATATTGGCTTTTGAAAGAATGATGAAAAAGAAAAAGTATTATTGGTAATCTGAAAAATCAATAAAATTGATTCTTGAAGCAAGAAAAAGCAGCAAAAAGAAAAAGAAAAAGCATGTTGCAAAAAAAAATTTATGCATGCGACAAAGAAAAAAAAGAAAGAAAAAAATGGCGAAAAAAATAATAAAGAGAAAAATCCATTACTGCCCAAAAAATGCAGGAAAAGGAGGGCAGATTGAATAAGCCAATAACCCTTTAAACCAAAAGGCAAGGGTAAACGGATCCAAGGCTTTGAGCATTAATGGATAGGAGGGCCTAAAGGAATAAAATCTTGGCATAAGCGGCTCAACCAAGTTGTCTCTAACCATGTACTTGTGGCATGAAGGTGTCAAGTGAAAAGCTTGAGACTGAGCGGTTAAAGTCGTGATCCAAAGCAAAAAGAGTGTGCTTAAAAACTCTGGACGCCTCTATCTGGGCATTCTAGCAAAGCTGAATCACAATCTAAAAAGGTTCACCCAGGTAAAGTGTTTGTGGCATTTATGTATCAGGTAGTAATATTGAAAAACAAAGTGCTTAGGGTCACAGCCAAGACTCTGAAAGTTGTGTTCAAGAATAAAAAAGAACTGAACTAGGAGAGTCAATAATATCATCTGGATTCTAAGTTCCTAAAGAGGTCAACATTTCTGAGTTTCAATGGATAGTGAGATGCCAAAACTATTCAGAAGCAAAAAGCTACTAAGTCCCTCTCATCTAATTGAAACTAAGCTTCATTGGAAACTCTGAAATTTATTTGTATCTTAATTTTCTTTTCTATCCTACTGTGTTTTAAGCAGCTTAGGAACAAGCAACAGTTTTAGTATGTTTTGTTTAGTTTTTATTAAGTTTTTATAGGTTTTAGTGTTAAATTCACATTTTTGGATTCTATTATAATTTTTTGTATTTTTGTGCAATTTCAGGTAATTTATGGCTAAAATTAAGGAGCTAGAGTAAAAGTCTAATTCAGCGACAGAGAAAGCACTGCAGATGCTGTCCAAATCTGACCCCCTTGCACTCGGAAAAGCTTTTTTGGAGCTACAAAAGTCCAAATGGAACGTTCTCAACGGATGTGGAAAGCTGACTTCCAGAGCTTTTCAAGAATATGTAATAGCGCATACTTTGCTTCAGATTAGAAGGCCCAAAGGTGGTGTCCAACGCCAGCCTCCTGCCCCCTTCCAGGCGTCCAGCGCCCACAAAGCAAAGACCAGCGTCCAAACGCCTAGAGAGGACCCCCTAGCCAGAGTTCAACGCCCTAGAGGCTTCCTAGCATGTGGATCTCATCAAAGCTCAGCCCAAACACTCACCAAGTGGGCCCCAGAAGTGGATTTTAGCACTAGAAAGAGTATTTTACACTCACTAGTCATTTGTTTAGTATTTAAGGGATTAGATTTATGTTATTCGAGGAGGATCTAGACTTTACACGTTTTTACCATTGTATTTTCTATCAGTATGAGTTTCTAAACCTCCTAAGTTGAGAGGAGGAGGCCTGGTGAGTCCTATGAATTAATAAAAGTATTAATGTTTCTCTTCGATCTATGTTTGATTTATATCTAAGATGTATACTCCTTCTTCAACATGGTGAATAGGATGACCAGTGACAATCAGCTCTGTTCATCATACTAGGTCCGCGTGCCTGACAACCACCCATGTCTACTTGGGTTCGTGTGAATACGTGACTGTAAAGCGCGAACCGCCAACTTGATTATGCATCTCTCAGACAGCAAATCCACGACTTCGTTGGGGACTTCTCGAGACACCACTTCAACTGATTTCTGGGGAGATTAGGGTCTCTGTGGTATAGGCTAGAACCCAAAGAAGCAGCATTCTCTGATCCGGAAGATTCGACCTTGTCTGTGGTGTTTTGAGTAGGATTTCCAAGAGAATGAACTGCTAGAACTTCACCCTCGTTCAGATTGAATGACCACGAGCAATGGCGTTTGATCTGAAATAGGGGAGATTGATGACCACTGATGAGTGGATAATTTATACGCTTTTTGGCATTGTTTTTACATAGTTTTTAGTATGTTTTAGTTACTTTTTATTACATTTTTATTCGTTTTTATGCAAAAATCACATTTCTAGACTTTACTATGCGTTTGTGTGTCTTTCTGTAATTTTAGGTATTTTATGGCTGAAATTGAGGGATCTAAGCAAAAATCTGATTCAGAGGCTGAGAAAGGACTACAGATGCTGTTGGATTCTGACCATCCTGCACTCGAAGTGGATTTTCTGGAGCTACAGAAGCCCAATTGGCGCGCTTTCAATTGCTTTAGAAAGTAGACATCTTGGGCTTTCCAGCATTTTATAATAGTCTATACTTTGCCCAAGATTTGATGGCCTAAACTGGCATTTCAACGCCCACCAGAGACCCTTTTCTGGCGTAAAACGCCAGAACTGGAGTTAAACGCCCAAACTGGCATCCAAGCTGGCGTTTAACTCTAGAAAAGGCCTATGCACATGTAAAGCTCAATGCTCAGCCCAAGCACACACCAAGTGGGCCCCAAAAGTGGATTTCTGCACTATCTGCACTTAGTTACTCAAATTCTGTAATCCCTAGTAACTAGTTTAGTATAAATAGCACTTTTTACTATTGTATTCACATCTAACATTGGATCTTATGCCATTTGGGAGGCTGGCCATTCGGCCATGCCTAGACAATTTTCTCTTATGTATTTTCTACGGTGGAGTTTCTACACCTTATAGATTAAAGTGCAGAGCTTTGCTGTTCTTCATGAATTAATGCAAGTACTACTGTTTTTCTTTCAATTCATGCTTACTTCTTCTCCAAGATATACTCTCGTACTTAATTCAGTTAAGTCAGAATGAAGGGGTGACCTGTGATAATGACCCACTATCTTCGTTACTCGCTTAGCCAAGATCCGCGTGCCTGACAACCACAAGCGGTCTACATGATGTTCAACGTAGTCATTGGACGATAGCCGGAGTATAATCTCTTGGGTCTCTGATCCACAGACCGAGTCTATGAGGTTAGAACCTTCGTGGTATAGGCTAGAACCAATTGGCAGCATTCCTGAGATCCAGAAAGTCTAAACCTTGTCTCTGGTATTCCGAGTAGGATCTGGGAAGGGATGACTGTGACGAGCTTTAAACTCGCGAATGTTGGGCACAGTGACAGTGTGCAAAAGGATAGTGAGATCCTATTCCGATGCTAGTGAGAACCGATAGATGATTAGCCGTGCAGTAACTGTACCTGGTATTTTTCATCCGAGACGAGAAATCCGACAGTTGATTATCCATGCTGAAATGGTACCTGCTATTTTTCATCCGAGAGGATCATACAGCTTGCCATGGAAGGAAGCACGCATGATTGGATGAAGACAATAGGAAAGCAGAGGTTCAAAAGCAACAAAGCATCTCCAAACGCTTATGTGAAATTCCCACCAATGAATTACATAAGTATCTTTATTTTAATTTACATTTTATTTATCTTTTAATTATCATAACCTTATAACCATTTGAATCTGCCTGACTAAGATTTACAGGATGACCATAGCTTGCTTCAAGTCGACAATCTCTGTGGGATCAACCCTTACTCACGTAAGGTATTACTTGGACGACCCAGTGCACTTGCTGGTTAGTTGTGCGGAGTTGTGAAAAGTGTTATCACAATTTCGTGAACCAAGGCTTTGGCGCCGTTGCCGGGGATTGTTCGAGTTTGGACAACTGATGGTTCATCTTGTTGCTTAGATTAGGTAATTTTATTTTATGTTTAAGATTTTTATTTTTATTTTCGAAAAAGAAAATGTGTTTTCAAAAAAAAAATCATTCAAAAATTTTTAAGAATGAATTCTAGAGCTTCATGAGATATGTTGAAACCTGGCTAGCTGTTAAGCCATGTCTAATCTTTTGGACTGAGGTTTCCACTTTCCATTGTAAAAAGGACATGTCTGTATTTGTTATGCTAAACCTTGGCTGGCCTTTGGCCATGTCTAATTCTTTTGGACTGAAGCTTTAGACTAACATTGCATGAGCTTTTAGATTCTTAAATCTGATATTGTTATTTACAGTGTGTTGCTAAAGCTTGGCTGGCCATTTCGCCATGTCTAATTCTTTTGGACCGAAGCTTTAGATTAACATTGCATGAATCCTAGAATTCTTATTAAAAATTTTGAATTTCTTTATTTTCTTTTTCCAAAAAATTAATAAAATCATAAAAACCAAAAAATTTTGTGTTTCTTGTTTGAGTCTTGTGTCAAATTTTAAGTTTAGTGTCAATTGCATTTTTTTAATTTTCTTAAAATTTTCGAAAATTCATGCATTATGTTCTTTATGATCTTCAAGTTGTTCTTGATGATTTTCTTTGTTTGATCTTTACATTTTCTTGTTTTGTGTCTTTTCTTGTTTTTCATATGCATTTTCGAATTATTAGTGTCTAAAGTTTAAAAATTTCTATGTTAGGTGTCTTGCATGTCTTTCTTTTCTTAAAAAAATTTTCAAAAATGTGTTCTTGATGTTCATCTTGATCTTCAAAGTGTTCTTGGTGTTCATCTTGACATTCAAAGTGTTCTTGCATGCATTATTTTGTTTGATCTTAAATTTTTATGTTTTGTTTCATTTTGTTGTTTTTCTCTTTCTTCATTAATCCAAAAAAATCAAAAATAATATCTTTTCCTTATTTTACTCATAAATTTCGAAATTTTGGGTCGACTTAGTCAAAAAGTTTTAAAATTTAGTTGTTTCTTGTTAGTCAAATCAAAATTTCAAATTAAAAACTTTATCTTTTCATATCTTTTTCAAAATCAAATCTTTTTTTTTAGTTTTCTTTTTATGTTTTTCGGATTTCTTAAAATAAATTTTTCAAAATTTTTTTCTTATTTTTATTTCATATTTTCGATAACTTTACTAACAATTAATGTTTTGATTCAAAAATTTCAAGTCTGTTACTTTCTTGTTAAGAAAAGTTCAATCTTTAAATTCAAGAATCATATCTTTTAGTTTCTTGTTAGTCAAGTCATCAACTTTAATTTTAAAAATGAAATCTTTTTAATTTCTTTTTCAAATCTTTTTCAAAATAAATTTCAATCATATCTTTTTTCAAAATTTAATTTCAAAATCTTTTTCTAACTTCTTATCTTTTCAAAATTTATTTTCAAATCTTTTTCAATTAACTACTTGATTTTTTGTTTGATTTTAAAAGTTTACTATTTCTTATCTTTTTCAAAACCACCTAACTACTTTTCTCTCTCATTAATTTCCAAAACTAACTAACAAATTTTTCAAAAAATCTTTTTAATTAATTAATTTATTTAGTCTTCAATTTGCTTTTATTTCTTTTCTTAAATTTCAAATTCTAACTTATAATTAAAATAAAAAAAAATATTTTTCTTTTCTTTTAATTAATATTCGAATACTCTCTCTCTCATCTCTTTCTATTTATTTTATTTATTTACTAACACTTCTCTTCTACTCATCTAATAATTCGAACCCTATCTCTCTCTCTCTGTGTTTTTTATTTCTTCTTCTTCCTTCTTCATTCTATTCTTCTTTTCCTCTGACACATAAAGAAATATCTATACTGTGACATAGAGGATTCCTCTTTATTTCTGTTCTCTTCTTTTTCATATGAGCAGGAACAGGGATAAAGACATTCTTGTTGAAGCTGATATTGAACCTGAAAGGACTCTGAAGAGGAAGCTAAGAGAAGCTAAAGCACAACACTTTGGAGAGGACCTTGCAGAAAATTTCAAAAAAGAAGCAGACATGGTAGCCGAACCCAACAAAAATGCTAGAGATGCAAGGAAGATGCTTGGTGACTTTACTGCACCAACTTTCGACTTCTATGGAAGAAGCATCTCAATTCCTGCAATTGGAGCAAACAACTTTGAGCTTAAGCCTTAATTAGTTTCTCTAATGCAGCAGAATTGCAAGTTTCATGGACTTCCATTGGAAGATTCTCATCAGTTCTTAGCTGAATTCTTGCAAATCTGTGACAGTGTTAAGACCAATGGGGTTGATCCCGAGGTCTACAGACTTATGCTTTTTCCCTTTGCTGTAAGAGACAAAGCTAGGACATGGTTAGACTCACAACCTAGAGAAAGCCTGAACTCTTGGGAAAAGTTGGTCAATGCTTTCTTGGCCAAATTCTTTCGACCTCAAAAGATGAGCAAGCTTAGAGTGGAAGTCCAAACCTTCAGATAGAAGGAAGGTGAATCCCTCTATGAAGCTTGGGAAAGATACAAGCAATTGATCAGAAGGTGTCTTTCTGACATGCTTTTAGAATGGAGAATCTTATGTATATTCTATGATGGTCTGTCTGAATTGTCCAAGATGTCATTGGACCACTCTGCTGGTGGATCTCTTCATCTGAAGAAAACACCTGCAGAAGCCTAGGAACTCATTGAAATGGTTGCAAATAAAAAGTTCATGTACACTTCTGAAAGAAATCCTGTGAATAATGGGATGACTCAGAAGAAAGGAGTTATTGAGATTGATACTCTGAATGCCATATTGGCTCAAAATAAAATATTGACTCAACAAGTCAATCTGATTTCTCAGAATCTGACTGGATTGCAAGCTGCATCCGGAAGTACTAAAGAAGCCTCCTCTGAAGGAGAAGCTTATGACCCTGAGAATTCGGCAATAGAAGAGGTGAATTCCATGGGAGAATCCTATGAAAACACCTATAATCCTTCATGGAGAAATCATCCAAATTTCTCATGGAAGGATCAGCAGAAGCCTCAACAAGGCTTCAATAATAATAATCGTGGAAGAAATAGGTTTGGCAATAGCAAGCCTTTTCCATCATCTTCTCAGCAACAGACAGAGAATTCTAGGTAGAGCCTCTCGGACTTAGCAACCATCGTCTCTGATCTAACTAAGACCACTCTCAGTTTCATGACTGAAATAAGGTCCTCCATCAGAAATTTGGAGGCACAAGTGGGACAGTTGAGTAAAAGAGTTACTGAAACTCCTCCTAGTACTCTCCCAAGAAATACAGAAGAGAATCCCAAAAGAGAGTGCAAGGCCATAACTATATCCAAAGTGGCCAAACCTGGAGAGAGTAAAAAGGCAGTGATTTCCAGTGAGGAAGACCTCAATCGACGACCACTGACCACTAAGGAGTCCCCTAATGAGAAACCAAAGGAATTTGAGGCTCATACAGAGACCATAGAGACTCTACTGAATTGAGTAGGAGGTTGGGAAGGGTCCCATGAAATCAATCCCCCATACATCAGATAACTCCAACTCTAGTATGAATTACTGTGGCATCTCATTTCTCTTGGTTTGATTACCAGCTCTTTGACATTCATCACACCTTGACACCATTTCTTTGGCATCCTTCAACATTGTTGGCCAGTAAAATCCGGATTGAAGCACTTTTGCTGCTGTTCTTTCTCCACTGAAGTGACCTCCATATGCGGATCCATGGCACTGCCATAATACTTTCTGCCCTTCTTCATGGGATATACACCTTCTTAGGATTCAATCAGCACACTTTTTGAACAAATAAGGGTCATCCTAGATGTAGTGTTTGGCATCCTTAATTAGCTTCCTCCTCATGTGCCTATTGATGTTGGTTGGTAGTTCTCCAATAGCCTTGAAGTTGGATATGTCTGCAAACCAAGGGGCTACTCGAATCATCATCAATTGTTCATCAGGAAAGCTTTCATTGACTGCTACTTGCTGCATCTCTTCTTCTTGTGCGATCCTTGAAAGGTGGTCAGCTACCTTGTTCTCTACTCCGCTCCTATCTTTAATCTCAATATCAAATTCTTGGAGTAGTAAAATCCACCTTATTAGTCTGGGCTTAGATTCTTGTTTGGTAAGCAAGTATTTGAGTGCTGCATGATCAGTGAACACAGTTACTTTTGAGCCAATAAGATATGATCTAAACTTATCAAAAGTAAAAACTATGGCTAAAAGTTCTTTCTTCGTGGTGGTATAGTTCCTTTGATTCTCATTAAGAACCTTGCTAGCATAGTAAATAACATGTACTAGCTTGTCTTTCCTCTGTCCTAGAACAGCACCAACAGCAAAATCAGATGTATCACACATTAGTTCAAAGGGAAGATCCTAGCTTGGTGGTGCTATAATAGGTGCAGAGGAGAGTTTCTTGTTAAGTTCATCAAAGGCTACCATGCACTCTCTATAAAAAACAAAGGGAGTATTTGAGACAAGTAGGTTGTTAAGGGGTTTTGAAATCTTTGAAAAATCTTTGATAAACCTCCTATAGAACCCAGCGTGTCCCAAAAAACTTCTGATTGCTTTGACATTGCAAGGTGGAGGTAATTTTTCAATTACTTCCACTTTTGCCTTGTTCACTTCTATGCCATCTTTTGAGATCTTGTGACCAAGAACCACCCCTTCGGTCACCATAAAATGGCACTTCTCCCAGTTTAAAACTAGGTTGATTTCTTGACACCTTTTTAGGACAATAGCAAGATGGTATAGGCAATCAGAATATGAGTTCTCAAATACAGAGAAGTCGTCCATGAATACTTCTATGAACTTCTCAATCATGTCTAAAAAAATGGAGAGCATGCACCTTTGGAATGTTGCAGGTTCACCTTTGGAATGTTGCAGGTGCATTGCACAATCCAAAGACACCATATGGACAAGTAAATAAAGTTTTTTCCTGATCCTTGGGGTCTACAACAATTTGGTTGTAGCCTGAATACCCATCCAGGAAGCAATAATACTCATGTCCTGCCAATCTTTCAAGCATCTGGTCGATTCACATACGCCATCCGGTCACTGTCCTTGTGGGTATCAATTCATTCTTCTCATTTGCCACAATAGTGATCCTTCCCTTCTTAGGGACTACTTGCATCGGGCTTACCCAAGGGTTGTCTGAGAAGGGCCAAAAAACCCGAGAGTCATGCCCACTTCATGCCCATCTCGCGCCAGGCACTCACGCGTCCGCGTACTTGCCGCCTGCGCACACCTTTGTAAATCGCCCATCGACGCACAAGCGCACTGTGCGCGTGCGCGCCGATGGCACTATGTGGACTCCCTGGTACAAAAACCAGAGTGTTATGCCACATTTATGACACACTTGTGCCCGCACCTACACGTCCGCGCACTACGCGCATCCGCGCCGGTTGCCAACTGACTCAAGCACGCGCTTGCGCACTGTGCGTGTCCGCGTGCCAGCGCCACCCACCAACTCTGGTACAAAACCCAGAGACTCATGCCAACTTTGTGCAAGTCCTGTGCCAGGGGCACAACTAACCTCGCGTGTGCATGCCACTGACTCACACGCATCCCTTGCCAACATCTCACCGATGCACCAGCGCACTGTGCGCGCGCGCCGGTTGCGCGAATCAGTTTTAAAGCCTCGCGCCTTGTTCTGTTCCCCTTTCTCACTTTTTTTTTCATATCTTCTTTCTCCTTCCTCACTCTCCATCACTTCTCCTTTCTTCTTCTTCTTCCACAATCCACCACTACCGTCTCCGGCCACTCACCGGCGACAACCACCTCTTCCGGTGGCACTACATCTCTCCTATTTCTTTCTCATCTTCCCAAACGAAAATTCAACCCTGTTCTTTTATACTTCTCAAGGTTCTACTTCATCCATATCTCATCTATTATTTTCTTTGCATTATTTCTTCTTCTAGTTAGATTTTTCTTGTTGCTTTACTTAGTTTCTGTTTTAGTTGCATGATGATATCCCTTACTTTTGTTTGCTTATTTTTCCTTTTCCTTATTTTTCCATGGATGTTGAATTTGAGTTTAATTTGCTTTAATAAATTTTTTGCCATTTTTTTCCTTATCTTTGCCAATATGTGATGTTTATGTGATGATTGATGTTTCATTTTGGGCTTTAAATTGATTGAGTATCTTATAATTGCTCTTTGCTTGATAATTGCACGCCAAGTGTTCGAGGAAATACATGAATGCCATTTTGGTTTCTTTTAATAATGTACTTTCAATTGGGTGCTTCTCCTCATTCACTTGTTGTCTTCTATACACATTAAATCCACTTTGCTTACTAATTAGATACTCATTGAACATGACTTGCTCTTTGTTATGGATGCTTGAAACTATACTTCTCATGCCATTTTGCATGCTTCACTTCCTCTTGCATCCCACGCCAAGTGTTATGACCCATGTCTTTATGATTAGATTATTGCAATGTTTCTTTTGGGCACTACCTTTCACTTGCATGTTTTTGCTAAAATGATTCTTTGGGTTTAATGTTTTCTTATTTCCCTTCCTTTTTCAGGATGGCCACCAAGAAAGGCAAGGGAAAAGCTCCAAGGAAACTGGCCGCAAAGAGGGCACCCCAAAGATCAACTTCTAAGGCGCACTCTTCATTGGGAGCCAAACCCCTAACTAAGAAGGCGAAGACACCCGCTCCTATTAATGAGAATGAAAAGAGCAAACCGGCAAAGGATTCTTCAAGGTTCCCCAACCGCTTCTGTGAACTTATGTTCCCCTCCATAGCTGTATGAAACTATTATCCTGAGCATCTACTTGCTCCACCGGACAAGGTTGCTCCTTGTATTCTACTCTACATTGAACGGCGAGGATGGGAGTTTCTTTTGAGAAAACCAAGGGAGATCAACCTCTCTTGGGTGGAAGAAGTCTACACTAACTACTATCTCTCCTCTCTTCAATCAGTATACATGCGCCGGAAGCAAGTCGTGGTTTTCAGAAGAGGCTATTTAGCAAGTGCTTAATGTCCTACTGGTACCAAGTGACATGGATGGCTACCAAGAAGTCTTACGTCAGTGAGAGAAGTATGGATTTCATTGGGACTCGATCCTCCGAGTCATTGCTGAACCAGAGGCATTTTGGATCCATGGTCGACTCCAGATGAGGCCCAAGAGCATTGACATTCGCTTCCTCACTGTGGAAGCTAGAGCTTGGGCCCAGATCCTATCCCACTATGTGCTACCTAGCACCCACAAGTCGTCCTTCACGGCGGATCTCGCCTTGCTTTTTTGGTGTGTTCTCACGGAGAGGCCGGTGAACATTCTGTTTCTTGTCAAGCATGCGATGAGTCAAGTCCACGCCCGGGGTAATTTGCCATTTCCAGCATTGGTATCTAATTTAGTTGCTACTGCGGGTGTTCCTTGGGAGGCCAAGGACAGGAAGATTATAGTTCTGGCTAAGGGCGATGTGCTCCCAAGCGAAAAATACTTACATCTTCCCATGAACAACCCAAGCCTTGACATAGCCTTCCCATCTACTATTCCTTCCACCTCATTATCACCACCACGGTAAAGATCCACACTTCAAAGGATAGAAGATCTACACCGGAAGTATGATAGATATGAGCGACGCAATCAACACCGATACACTTACATCAAGAAGTTTCTGCGTTGTGTTACCCCTAGCATGGAGGAACCCGAAATATTCACATCCACCTCAAACCCAAGTGATGGGAGCTCTGAAGGAGAGGATAGTGACGGTTCCGGTCCCGACCGCCCTTTGCGCATTGTTCGTAGCACGGAGAACCGTGCTAAATTCTAAGTGTGGGGAGGTCGTTCGACCGATCTCCGTGGGTAACAATCTCTTCCTTTCAATGCCCATGGATTTATCTTTTGCTTAGTAGTTAGTACATTGTTGGTACATTGCATGTGTAGTTAGTTTTACTTGTAAATACTCCTTGCATGATAGTTAGTCTCTATAGAGTTGTTTGGTCAAAACAATAACTTCTTCCCCAAGAAACTGTGTTTTGGGGTATCCTACCAAATTTTGGAAATCTTTTTGCAGTAAACTTGCTTTAAGATTGTATTTTTTGAGCATAGTGATTGAGCTAAGAACACAAGCATGTAAGTTTTGAGCCTATTGCATGGTTACATCTTCTAACCATTAATTCCCATTCTTGTGTGCATATATCTCTCTCTATGATTGTGATCCTTGCTTTTTCTGATTCTATATGTCCATTACTTTGTGTATGAATGCATTTACATGATTGAGACCATCATTTCAATAGTCACTTTTTCCAAATGGCCTTAACCCTTTTATCTACCATCGCTAACCAATTTTGAGCCTATGATAAACCCTTTTTCTTCTTAAATAGAGGGCATCAACAACCCTAAGCGAAAAACCATGAATATCTGGTGCACGAAATTGTGATCTCTAGGCTCGAACAAATCCTGGTAATGGCTCCAGAGCTTGGTGCTCTGATCTTAATTCATAATTGTCACAACTTCGATACAACTAACCAGCAAGTGCACTGGGTCGTCCAAGTAATACCTTACGTGAGTAAGGGTCGAATCCCATGGAGATTGTTGGTATGAAGCAAGCTATGGTCACCTTGTAAATCTCAGTCAGGCAGATATAAAGTGATAATGGTGTTTTCGAATATTATATAATAAAATAGGGATAGAGTTACTTATGTAATTCATTGGTGAGAATTTCAGATAAGCGAATGGAGATGCTTTTCGTTCCTCTGAACCTCTGCTTTCCTGCTATCTTCATCCAGTTAGTCTTACTCCTTTCCATGGCTGGCTTTATGTGATACATCACCACTGTCAATGGCTACTTTCGGTCATCTCTCGGGAAAATGATCCAATGCCCTGTCACGGCACGGCTAATCGTCTGGAGGCATCACCCTTGTCAATGGCTTCATCTTATCCTCTCAGTGAATAATATGCTCACGCACCCTGTCACGGCACGGCTATTCATCTGTCGGTTCTCGATCATGCTGGAATAGGATTTACTATCCTTTTGCGTCTGTCACTAACGCCCTGCAATCGCGACTTAGGAGCTCGTCACAGTCATTCAATCATTGAATCCTACTCGGAATACCACAGACAAGGTTTAGACCTTCCGGATTCTCTTGAATGCCGCCATCATTCTAGCTTACGCCACGAAGATTCTGGTTAAGAGATCTAAGAGATATTCATTCTAGCTTATTTCATGTAGAACAGAAGTGTTTGTCAGGCACGCGTTCATAAGGGAGAAGGATGATGAGCGTCAAATATAATCATCACCTTCATCACGTTCTTGGGTGCGAATGGATATCTTAGAAGCGAAATAAGAAGAATTAAATAGAAAACAGTAGTACTTTGCATTAATCTTTGAGGAACAGCAGAGCTCCACACCTTAATCTATGGAGTGTAGAAACTCTACCGTTAAAAATACATAAGTGAAGGTCCAGGCATGGCCGAGATGGCCAGCCCCCTAAAACGTGATCAAAGGATCATAAGGTAATCCAAAGATGCCTAATACAATAGTAAGAGGTCCTATTTATAATAAACTAGCTACTAGGGTTTACATGAGTAAGTATTTGATGTATAAATCCACTTCCGGGGCCCACTTGGTGTGTGTTTGGGCTGAGCTTAAGTGTTGCACGTGAAGAGGCCATTTGTGGAGTTGAACGCCAGTTTTTGTGCCAGTTTGGGCGTTCAACTCTGGTTTTGGATCCTTTTCTGGTGCTGGACGCCAGATTTGGGTAGAAAGCTGGCGTTGAACGCAAGTTTACGTCGTCAATTCTTGGCCAAAGTATGGACTATTATATATTGCTGGAAAGCCCCGGATGTCTACTTTCCAACGCAATTGGAAGCGCGCCATTTCGAGTTCTGTAGCTCCAGAAAATCCACTTTGAGTGCAGGGAGGTCAGAATCCAACAGCATCAGCAGTCCTTTTTCAACCTCTGAATCTGATTTCTGCTCAAGTCCCTCAATTTCAGCCAGAAAATACCTGAAATCACAGAAACACACACAAACTCATAGTAAAGTCCAGAAATGTGAATTTAACACAAAATCTATTAAAAACATCCCTAAAAGTAACTAGATCCTACTAAAAACATACTAAAAACAATGTCAAAAAGCGTATAAATTGTCCGCTCATCACAACACCAAACTTAAATTGTTGCTTGTCCCCAAGCAACTGAAAATCAAAATAGGATAAAAAGAATAGAATATACTATAAATTCCAAACTATCAATGAAACAGAGCTTCAATCATATGAGCGGGACTTATAGCTTTTTGCCTCTTGAATAGTTTTGGCATCTCACTTTATCCATTGAGGTTCAGAATGATTGGCATCTATAGGAACTTCAGATTTCGAATAGTGTTATTGACTCTCTTAGTTCAGTATGATGATTCTTGAACACAGCTTCTTTATGAGTCTTGGCCGTGGCCCTAAGCATTTTGTTTTCCAGTATTACCACCGGATACATAAATGCCACAGACACATAATTGGGTGAACCTTTTCAGATTGTGACTCAGCTTTGCTAAAGTCCCCAATTAGAGGTGTCCAGGGTTCTTAAGCACACTCTTTTTTTTTTTTGCTTTGGACCTTGACTTTAACCGCTCAGTCTCAAGTTTTCACTTGACACCTACACGCCACAAGCACATGGTTAGGGACAGCTTGGTTTAGCCGCTTAGACCAGGATTTTATTCCTTTAGGCCCTCCTATCCACTGATGCTCAAAGCCTTGGGATCCTTTTTATTTGCCCTTGCCTTTTGGTTTTAAGGGTTATTGGCTTTTTGCTCTTGCCTCTTGGTTTTAAGAGCTTTTGGCTTTTTCTGCTTGCTTTTTCTTTCTATTTTTTTTTTCGCCTATTTTTTTTTTTCTGCAAGCTTTGTTTTTTGCTGCTTTTTCTTGCTTCAAGAATCATTTTTTATGATTTTTCAGATTATCAAATAACATGAGTCCTAGTCATCATTCTTTCAAGAGCCAACATATTTAACATTCTTAAACAACAACTTCAAAAGACATATGCACTGTTCAAGCATACATTCAGAAAACAAGAAGCATTATCACTACATCAATATAATTAAACTAAGTTCAAGGATAAATTCAAAACTCATGTACTTCTTGTTCTTTTGAATTAAAACAGTTTTTATTTTAAGAGAGGTGATGGATTCATAGGACATTCATAACTTTAAGACAAAGTTACTAACTACTAATGATCATGTAATGAAGACACAAACATAGATAAGCACATAACATAGAAAACGAAAAACAGAGAAAGTAAGAACAAGGAATGAGTCCACCTTAGTGATGTCCTTGAGCTCTTCTATGTCTCTTCCTTGCCTTGGCTGCTCCTCCTTCATTGCTTTTAGATCTTCTCTGATTTCATGAAGGATGATGGAGTGCTCTTGATGTTCCACCCTTAGTTGCTTCCAATAATTGTGTGGAAGAAAATGTATCCCCTGAGGTATCTCAGGGATCTCTTGATTTGCAGTCAAATGTTCTACCACTGAGCTATAGACCCTTGATGGAAGCTTTTGTCTTCCCTTTCCTCTTTCTAGAGGTTTCTCTGGCCTTAGGTGCCATCAATGGTTATGGAAAAAACAAAAAAGCTATGCTTTTACCACACCAAACTTAAAATGTTGCTCGCCCTCGAGCAAAAGAAGAAAGAATAGAAGAAGAAGAAGAGGATATGGAGGAGATGGATGGAGGTGCGTATTTGGCCATATGGGTGGGATTGGGTGGGAAAGAGATGTTGAATTTTGAAGGTAGTGGTGTTTGGATGTGAGTGGTAAAGGGTTAATAAGGAAGAGTGTTTATTGGGAATAGAGGATGATTGAGAAGAGAGAAGAGAGTGAGTGGAGGTAGGTGGGGATCCTGTGGGGTCCACAGATCCTGAGGTGATCCTGTGAGGTCCCAGATCTTGAGGTGTCAAGGCATTTACATCCCTGCACCAATTTAGGCATGCAAAATGCCCTTGCACACAACTCTGGGTGTTCAGCGCCAGGTTGGTGCCCATTTTGGGCGTTCAACGCCCCTTTGCTGCCATTTCTGGCGTTGAACGCCAGAACCATGCTTGTTCTGGGCTTTCAGCGCCAGGATGCTCCCATTCTGGGCGTTCAGCGCCAGAACTATGCTCTGTTCTGGCGTTTGAACGCCAGACAGATGCTCCTCCAGGGTGTGATTTTTCTTCTGCTGTTTTTGATTCCTGTTTTTGATTTTTTTGTTTATTTTGTGACTCCACATGATCATGAACCTAAGAAAACATGAAAAACAATAAAAATAAGAATTAGATAAACATTGGGTTGCCTCCCAACAAGCGCTTCTTTAATGTCAATAGCTTGACAGTGGGCTCTCATGGAGCCTCACAGATGTGCAGAGCTTTGTTGAGACTCTCCAATACCAAACTTAGAGTTTGGATATGGGAGTTCAACACCAAACTTAGAGTTTGGTTGTGGCCTCCCAACACCAAACTTAGAGTTTGACTGTGGGGGCTCTGGTTGACTCTGCCTTGAGAGAAGCTTTTTCTGCTTCCTCTCCATGGTTGCAGAGGGAGATCCTTGAGTTTTAAACACAAGGGAGTCCTCTTTCCATTGAAGGATTATTTCACCTCTGTCAACATTAATCACAGCTCTTGCTGTGGCCAGGAAAGGTCTTCCTAGGATGATGGATTCATCCTCTTCCTTTCCAGTATCCAGGACTATGAAATCAGCAGGGATGTAAAGGCCTTCAACCTTTACTAATACGTCCTCTACTTGTCCATAAGCCTGTTTTCTAGAGCTGTTTGCCATCTCTAATGAGATTTTAGCAGCTTGCACCCCATAGATTCCCAGTTTCTCTATTACAGAGAGGGGCATGAGGTTTATTCCTGAACCAAGGTCACACAGAGCCTTAAAGATCATGGTGCCTATGGTACAGGGTATTATGAACTTTCCAGGATCCTGTCTCTTCTGAGGCAATGTCAGTTGATCCAGATCACTTAGTTCATTGATGAACAAGGGAGGTTCAACTTCCTAAGTATCAATGCCAAATAATTTGGCATTTAGCTTCATGATTGCACCAAGAAACTTGGCAATTTGCTCTTCAGTAACATCCTCATTCTCTTCAGAAGAGGAATACTCATCAGAGCTCATGAAGGGCATAAGGAGGTTCAATGGGATCTCTATGGTCTCTAGATGGGCCCCAGAGTCCTTTGGTTCCTCAGAGGGAAGCTCCTTATTGACCACTGGACGTCCCAGGAGGTCTTCCTCCTTGGGATTCACGTCCTCTCCTCTCCTCACAGGTTCGGCCATGGCGCTTATGTCAATGGCCTTGCACTCTCCTTTTGGATTCTCTTCTGTATTACTTGGGAGAGTACTAGGAGGGATTTCAGTGATCCTTTTACTCAGCTGACCCACTTGTGCTTCCAGATTTCTAATGGAAGACCTTGTTTCATTCATGAAACTTACAGTGGCTTTAGATAGATCAGAGACTAGATTTGCTAAATTAGAAGCATTTTGTTCAGAGTTCTCTGTCTGTTGCTGAGTTGATGATGGAAAAGGCTTGCGGTTGTTAAACCTGTTTCTTCCACCATTGTTAAAGCCTTGTTGAGGCTTTTGATCCTTCCATGAGAAATTTGGATGATTTATCCATGATGAGTTATAGGTGTTTCCATAAGGTTCACCTAAGTAGTTCACCTCTGCTATTGCAGGGTTCTCAGAATTATAAGCTTCTTCTTCAGGAGAAGCCTCTTGAGTACTGTTGGATGCAGCTTGCATTCCATTCAGACTCTGAGAAATCATATTGACTTGCTGAGTCAATATTTTATTCTGAGCCAATATGGCATTCAGAGTATCAACTTCAAGAACTCCCTTCTTCATAGGCGTCCCATTACTCACAGGATTCCTTTCAGAAGTGTACATGAACTGGTTATTAGCAACCATGTCAATGAGTTCTTGAGCTTCTGCAGGCGTTTTCTTTAGGTGAATGGATCCACCTGCAGAAGTGTCCAGTGACATCTTTGATAGCTCAGATAAACCATCATAGAATATATCCAGAATGGTCCATTTTGAAAGCATGTCAGAAGGACACTTTTTGATCAACTGTTTGTATCTTTCCCAAGCTTCATAGAGGGATTCACCTTCTTTCTGTCTGAAGGTTTGAACATCAGCTCTAAGCTTGCTCAGCTTTTGAGGAGGAAAGTACTTGGCTAAGAAAGCCGTGACTAGCTTATCCCAAGAGTTCAGGCTGTCTTTGGGTTGAGAATCCAACCATAATCTAGCTCTGTCTCTTACAGCAAAAGGGAAAAGCATGAGCCTGTAGACTTTAGGATCTACTCCATTAGTCTTAACAGTATCACATATCTGCAAGAATTCAGTTAAGAACTGAAAGGGATCTTCAGATGGAAGTCCATGAAACTTGTAGTTCTGCTGCATCAGAGAAACTAATTGAGGTTTCAGCTCAAAGTTGTTTGCTCCAATGGTAGGAATGGAGATGCTTCTTCCATGTAAATTGGAATTAGGTGCAGTGAAGTCACCAAGCATCTTCCTTATATTATTATTATTTTCGGCTGCCATCTCCTTTTCCTGTTCGAAAATTTCTGAAAGGTTATCTCTGGATTGTTGTATTTTAGCTTCTCTTAATTTTTTTCTTCAGAGTCCTTTCAGGTTCTGGATCTGCTTTAACAAGAATGTTCTTGTCCTTGCTCCTGCTCATATGACAAAGAAGATGGCACAGAAAAAATAGTAATAATAATATGGATCCTTTATACCACAGTATAGGGATCCTTGTGTTAGTAGAAGAAAAGAAGGGAAGAAAATCTGAACTCAGAGAGAGAGAGGGTTCGAATTTTTGGAGAGTTGAAGGAAAGATGTTAGTATATCAATAAACAAATAGAAGAAGATGAGAGGGGGAAGTGAATTTTAGAAAACAATTTTTTGAAAAAGAGTTAGTGATTTTTGAAAATAGTTTTTGAAAAAGGTTAGTATTTTTTTCGAAATTTTTTTTTTAAATAAAAAATAAAAATAATTAGTTAATAAAAAAAAATTTTTGAAAAAGAGGGAAGATATTTTCGAAAATTAGAGAGAGAGTTAGTTAGGTAGTTTTGAAAAAGTTAAGAAACAAACAAAAAGTTAGTTAGTTAGTTGAAACAAATTTTGAAAATCAATTTTGAAAAGATAAGAAGTTAAGATATTTTTGAAAAGATATGATAGAAATTAGTTTTGAAAAAGATTTGATTTTTAAAATCTCAATTAATGACTTGATTCACAAGAAATCACAAGGTATGATTCTAGAACTTAAAGTTTGAATCTTTCTTAACAAGCAAGTAACAAACTTCAAATTTTTGAATCAAAACATTAATTGATTATGTTATTTTCGAAAATTTGATATAAAAATAAGAAAAAGATTTTTGAAAAATATTTTTGAAATTTTTGAAAATAACTAAGAATTTTGAAAAAGATTTGATTTTTGAAAAAGATTTTGAAAAAGATAAGATTTTCAAATTGAAAATTTGATTTGACTCATAAGAAACAATTTGATTTTAAAAACTTTTGAAAAAGTCAACTCAAATTTTCGAATTTGATGAGAGAAAAAGGAAAAGATATTTTTTTTTATTTTTGAAATTTTTATGAAATCATGAAAATTATGCAATGCATGAAATTTTTAGATCAAAACAATGAATGCATGCAAGAATGCTATGAATGTCAAGATGAACACCAAGAACACCATGAATGTCAAGATGAACATCATAGACACAATTTTGAAAAAATTTTAATGCAAAGAAAACATGCAAGACACCAAACATAGAATTCTTTAATGCTTACGCACTAAGAATTCAAGAATGCATATGATAAACATGAAAAGACACAAAACAAAAAATCATCAAGATCAAACAAGAAGACTTACCAAGAACAACTTGAAGATCATGAAGAACACCATGAATGCATGAAATTTTCGAAAAATGCAAGATGCACATGCAATATTTTTTATTTTTGTGATTTTCTAAATTTTTTTGGATTTTTATTTTATATTTTTTTGAAAAATTATTTTGAAAAAGAAAAATAAGGATTCCAAAATTTTTAATATGAATTCCAGGAATCTTATGCTCTAAAGCTCCAATCAAAGGGTCAGGCATGGCTTAATAGCCAGCCAAGCTTTAGCATATAATTACATGGACTGGAGTGATTAGCTGAATACCAATCCCCAAGCAGTTTGGGTATGGCTTTACAGCCAGATAGGATTCAACATGTTTCATGAAACACTAGAATTCATTCTTAAAAATCTTGAAGCCATAGAATAATTTATTTTTGAAAACATTATTTTTATTATTTTATTTTATTTTATTTTTTTTCGAAAACAAAAGAAAAATTTTTGAAAGCTTTTTGAAAAATTTTTGAAAACAAAACAAAAAGAAAATTACCTAATCTGAGCAACAAGATGAACCGTCAGTTGTCCAAACTCGAACAATCCCCGGCAACGGCGCCAAAAACTTGGTGCACGAAATTGTGATCTCCAGGCTCGAACAAATCCTGGTAATGGCTCCAGAGCTTGGTGCTCTGATCTTAATTCATAATTGTCACAACTTCGATACAACTAACCAGCAAGTGCACTGGGTCGTCCAAGTAATACCTTACGTGAGTAAGGGTCGAATCCCACGGAGATTGTTGGTATGAAGCAAGCTATGGTCACCTTGTAAATCTCAGTCAGGCAGATATAAAGTGATAATGGTGTTTTCGAATATTATATAATAAAATAGGGATAGAGTTACTTATGTAATTCATTGGTGAGAATTTCAGATAAGCGAATGGAGATGCTTTTCGTTCCTCTGAACCTCTGCTTTCCTGCTATCTTCATCCAGTTAGTCTTACTCCTTTCCATGGCTGGCTTTATGTGATACATCACCACTGTCAATGGCTACTTTCGGTCATCTCTCGGGAAAATGATCCAATGCCCTGTCACGGCACGGCTAATCGTCTGGAGGCATCACCCTTGTCAATGGCTTCATCTTATCCTCTCAGTGAATAATATGCTCACGCACCCTGTCATGGCACGGCTATTCATCTGTCGGTTCTCGATCATGCTGGAATAGGATTTACTATCCTTTTGCGTCTGTCACTAACGCCCTGCAATCGTGAGTTAGGAGCTCGTCACAGTCATTCAATCATTGAATCCTACTCGGAATACCACAGACAAGGTTTAGACCTTCCGGATTCTCTTGAATGCCGCCATCCTTCAGCCTTGAGCATTCTTGCTCAATGTTGCCTTCAAGATAATGCTTGATTCTCTGTCCATTGACAATGAACTTCTTATCAGAATCAATATCTTGAAGCTCCACATAACCATATGGTGACACACTTGTAATCACGTATGGTCCCCTCCACCGGGATTTCAGTTTCCCGGGGAATAGCCTGAGTCTAGAGTTAAACAACAGAACCTACTGTCCTGGTTCAAAGATTCTAGATGATAGCTTTCTGTCATGCCACTTTTTTTATTTTTCTTTATATAGCTTGGCATTTTCGAAAGCTGTGAATCTGAACTCCTCTAGCTCATTTAGCTGGAGCAATCTTTTTTCTCCTGCTAATTTGGCATCCAAGTTTAGGAATCTGGTTGCCCAGTAGGCCTTATGTTCCAGTTCCACGGGCAGGTGACATGCCTTACCATACACCAGTTGGTATGGAGAGGTCCCTATAGGGGTCTTGAATGCTGTTCTGTAAGCCCACATTGCATCATCCAAGCTCCTTGCCTAATCCTTTCTACAGGTATTTACTGTCCGTTCCAGGATTCTCTTTAATTCTCTGTTAGAGACTTCAGCCTGCCCATTGGTTTGTGGATGATATGGAGTGGCCACCTTGTGGCGAATTCCATACCGAACCATGGCAGAGTAAAGCTGTTTATTGCAGAAGTGAGTGCCCCCATCACTGATTAGTACTCTAGGGACACCAAACCTGCTAAAAATATGTTTCTGGAGGAACTTCAGCACTGTTTTAGTATCATTGGTGGGTGTGGCAATAGCCTCAACCCATTTTGATACATAGTCAACTGCCACCAGAATATAAGTGTTTGAGTATGATGGTGGGAAAGGTCCCATGAAGTCAATTCCCCATATGTCAAACAACTCAATTTCCAAGATTCCTTGTTGAGGCATGGCGTAACCATGAGGCAGATTACCAGCTCTTTGGCAACTGTCACAATTACGTACAAACTCTCGGGAATCTTTATAGAGTGTGGGCCAATAGAAGCCACATTGGAGGACCTTGGTGGCTGTTCGCTCACCTCCGAAATGGCCTCCATATTGAGATCCGTGGCAATGCCATAGGATTCTCTGTGCTTCCTCTCTGGGGACACACCTACGGATAATTCCGTCTGCACATCTCTTAAAGAGATAGGGTTCATCCCACAAGTAGTACTTTGCATCAGTGACTAATTTCTTCTTTTGTATTCTATTGTACTCCTTGGGTATGAATCGTGCAGCTTTATAGTTTGCAATATCGGCAAACCATGGTGCTTCCTGAATGGCAAATAGATGCTCATCTGGGAACGTCTCAGAGATCTCAAGAAAGGGGAGGGACGTCCCTTCCACTGGCTCTATCCGGGACAGATGATCAGCCACTTGGTTCTCTGTCCCTTTTCTGTCTCTTATTTCTATATCAAACTCTTGCAGAAGCAATACCCATCTGATGAGCCTGGGTTTTGAATCCTGCTTTGTGAGTAGATATTTAAGAGCAGCATGGTCAGTATACACAATCACTTTTGATCCTACTAAGTATGATCTGAACTTGTCAATGGCGTAAACCACTGCAAGTAGTTCTTTTTCTGTGGTTGTGTAATTTTTCTGGGCATCATTTAGAACGCGACTGGCATAATAAATGACATGCAGAAGCTTGTCATGCCTCTGTCCCAATACTGCACCAATGGCATGATCACTGGCATCACACATTAACTCAAATGGCAATGTCCAGTCTGGTGCAGAAATGACTGGTGCTGTGACCAGCTTAGCTTTCAGCATTTCAAACGCTTGCAGGCATGCTGTGTCAAACACAAAAGGTGTGTTAGCAGCTAGCAGATTGCTTAGAGGTTTTGCGATTTTTGAAAAATCCTTTATAAACCTCCTATAGAATCCTGCATGCCCCAGAAAGCTTCTGATTGCCTTAACATTGGCAGGTGGTGGTAATTTTTCAATTACCTCTATTTTTGCTTGATCCACCTCTATTCCCTTGTTTGAGATTTTATGCCCAAGAACAATTCCTTCAGTCACCATGAAGTGACACTTTTCCCAGTTTAAAACTAGGTTGGTTTTTGGCATCTTTTCAGAACAAGTTTCAGGTGATCAAGACAGGAGCTGAATGAGTCTCCATATACTGAGAAGTCATCCATGAAGACTTCCAGAAATTTTTCCACCATGTCAGAGAAAATAGAGAGCATGCATCTCTGGAAGGTTGCAGGCGCATTGCATAGCCCAAATGGCATCCTTCTATAAGCAAACACTCCAGATGGGCATGTGAATGCTGTTTTCTCTTGATCCTGGGTATCCACTGCAATCTGGTTATAGCCTGAATATCCATCCAAAAAGCAGTAATAATCATGACCTGCTAGTCTCTCTAGCATCTGGTCTATGAATGGTAAAGGAAAATGATCCTTTCTGGTGGCTGTATTGAGCCTTCTGTAGTCAATACACATGCGCCACCCTGTAACTGTTCTTGTGGGAACCAGTTCATTTTTTTCATTATGAATCACTGTCATGCCTCCCTTTTTTGGGACGACTTGAACAGGGCTCACCCAGGGGCTATCAGAAATAGGATAAATAATCCCAGCCTCTAGTAACTTGGTGACCTCTTTCTGCACCACTTCCTTCATGGCTGGATTTAGCCGCCTCTATGGTTGAACCACTGGTTTGGCATTATCTTCCAATAGGATTTTGTGCATGCATCTAGCTGGGCTTATGCCCTTAAGGTCACCTATGGACCACCCATGAGCTGACTTGTGTGTCCTTAGCACTTGAATAAGTGCTTCCTCTTCCTGTGAATTTAAAGCAGAGCTTATGATCACTGGAAAAGTGTCACCTTCTCCCAGAAATGCATATTTCAAGGATGGTGGTAGTGGCTTGAGCTCGGGTTTAGGAGGTTTTTCCTCTTTCAGAAGAAAGTTCAGAGGCTCTTTCATGTCCTCTGAATCCTCCAAATCAGGCTGAACATCTTTAAAGATGTCTTCCAACTCTGATTCGAGACTCTCAGCCATGTTGATCTCCTCTACCAAAGAGTCAATGAGATCAACTTTCATGTAGTCTGTTGATGTGTCTGGATGCTGCATGGCTTTGACAGCGTTCAACTTAAACTCATCATCATTGACTCTCAGGGTTATTTCCCCCTGTTGGACATCAATGAGGGATCGTCCAGTTGCTAGGAAGGGTCTTCCTAGAATGAGAGTAGCACTCTTGTGCTCCTCCATTTCCAGCATAACAAAGTCAGTGGGAAAGGCGACTGGCCCAACTCTGACAATCATGTCCTCAATCATGCCTGATGGGTATTTCGTGGAACCATCAGCAAGTTGGAGACATATCCGGGTTGGTTTAACTTCTTCAGTTAAGCCAAGCTTCCTGATAGTGGATGCAGGTATCAGGTTGATGCTTGCCCCAAGATCGCATAAAGCTGTCTTGGTGCAATCACCTTCTAATATGCATGGTATCAGAAAACTCTCAGGGTCTTTAAGCTTTTCAGGAAAGCTTTTTAGAATGACTGCACTGCATTCTTCAGTGAGGAGAACTCTTTCTGTTTCTGTCCACTCCTTTTTATGACTCAAGATCTCTTTCATGAACTTGGCATAAGAAGGTATTTGCTCAAGTGCCTCTGCAAATGGAATCTTTATTTCAAGAGTCCTTAGATAATCTGCAAAGCGAGCAAATTGCTTATCCTGCTCCTCTTTCTGGAGTTTTTGAGGATAAGATATCTTGGCTTTATATTCCTCAACCTTAGTGGTTAAAGAAGCCTTTTTAGAGGGGTTGCTATCAGTACTTGTGTGTGTCTGATCCCTCACTGGCAATTGAGTGCCAGAGTCAGAAGTTGGAGTGACGTTAGACGCCAGCTCACTGTCTGTTCCTGGCGCCTAAACGCCAGAAATGTGCCCATGTTGGGTGTTCAACGCTGGATTCTGCCCCATTTGGGCGTTCAACGCCAGATTCTTGCCCATTTCTGGCGTTGAACGCCAATCCTGCCTTGTTTCTGGCGCTGAACGCCAGTTTTGGGCATGGTCTGAGCGTTCAGCGCTAGCCTTCCACCCATTTTCTGGCGTTTTAGTGCCAGAATGATTTTTCCCTGGGCTCTTACTGTCCTCAGGTGAATCTTTGGTGGGTCGCTCATTTCTTGAATTTTTGATGCCTTGAGGTGGGGTATTTAATGTTTTCCCACTTCTTAATTGAACTGCTTGGCATTCTTCTGCTATTTGCCTTGATAGCTGCTGCTTTGTTTGCTTAAACTGTTCGTCCATATGTATATTAGCTATCCTTGTCTCCTGTAGCCTGTCCTTGAATTCAGCTAGTTGCTTTGTTAGAAAATCCAATTGCTGGTTGAATTCAGCAGCTTGTTTTACAGTACTGAATTCAGCAGTTACTGTTTTAACCTCTTCATTCATGGAAGGGTTGTTGCTTAGATACAGATGCTGATTCCTGGCAACTGTATCAATGAGCTCTTGAGCCTCTTCAATTGTCTTTCTCATATGGATAGATCCACCAGCTGAGTAATCTAGAGACATCTGAGCTCCTTCTGCAAGCCCATAGTAGAAGATGTCTAACTGAACCCACTCTGAAAACATTTCAGAGGGGCATTTTCGTAGCATCTCTCTGTATCTCTCCCAGGCATCATAAAGAGATTCATTATCTCCTTGTTTAAAGCCTTGGATGTCCAGCCTTAGCTGTGTCATCCTTTTTGGAGGAAAATACTGATTCAGGAATTTTTCTGTCAGCTGCTTCCATGTTCTTATGCTGGCCTTAGGTTGGTTATTTAACCACCTCTTAGCTTGATCTTTTACAGCAAATGGAAACAGTAATAGTCGGTAGACATCCTGATCTATTTCCTTATCATGTACTGTTTCAGCAATTTGTAAAAATTGTGCCAGAAACTCTGTAGGTTCTTCCTGTGGAAGACCGGAATACTGGCAACTTTGCTACACCATGATAATGAGCTGAGGATTCAACTCAAAGCTACTAACTCTAATGGAGGGTATGCATATGCTACTCGCATATGAAGCAGTAGAGGGGTTAGAATATGACCCCAGAGTCCTCCTGGACTGTTCATTTCCACTTATGTCCATGATGGATATATGGGTATAACTTGGACTGATTTATCTTTTTATTTATTTTATTTTATAAGAAGTAAATACTTAAATAAAATAAAATAACTAAAAAGAATTTGAATTTTGAAATTAATATTTTTTTTTAAAATAAAAAATAAAAATTAATTAGTTAATAAAAAAGAAATTTTTGAAAAAGAGGGAAGATATTTTCGAAATTTAGAGAGAGAGAGAGTTAGTTAGGTAGTTTTGAAAAAGTTAAGAAACAAACAAAAAGTTAGTTAGTTAGTTGAAACAAAATTTTGAAAAGTTAAGAAGTTAGGAAGTTAGAAGAGATATTTTGAAAAGATATTTTTGAATTTAGTGAGGAGAGAGAAAAACAATAAGATAGTACAAGATTTAAAATTTTTAGATCTAATGCTCCTTGTTTTTGAAAATTTTGGAGGGAAAACACCAAGGAACACCAAACTTAAAAATTTTAAGATCAAGACACAAGGAAAACTCAAGAACACTTTGAAGACTCACAAGAACACAAGAACATGAAGAAAGAACACCAAACGTAAAATTTTTAGAAAACCAAACTAAAATTTTCGAAAACCAAAGGGAAATCAACAAGAAAACACCAAACTTAAAGTTTGGCACAGGATTTAATAGAAAAATTATTTTTGAAAAAGGTTTTTTTTTTTTTAAAATATGATAGCCAATTATCATGAACATAAACACCACGTTCTAATTAACTGAGCTATAATTTTAAAGTGTTTTAACAGGGGATAATAAAAGACTCTAAACCAAAAAGAAAGATTTTTTTCCTAATCTAAGCAACAAAATAATTCGTCAGTTGTTCAAACACGAACAATCCCCGGCAACGGCGCCAAAAACTTGGTGCACGAATTGTGAATCACACTTTTCACAACGCGTACCACTAACCAGCAAGTGCATTGGGTCGTCCAAGTAATACCTCACGTGAGTAAGGGTCGAATCCCACGGAGATTGTTGGTTTGAAGCAATCTATGATTATCTTGTAAATCTTAGTCAGGAAGTCAATTACGTTTATCAGTTGAATTGTGAATAACCAAGAGAGCATAAATTAAAAGTTACTTGTTGTGCAGTAATGGAGAATATGTTGGAGTTTTGGAGATGCTTAGTCTTCTGAATCTCTGCTTTCCTCTGTCTTCTGATTCACGCACGCACGTCCTCCTATGGCAAGCTGTGTGTTGGTGGATCACCGTTGTCAATGGCTACCTTCCCTCCTTCCAGTGAAAACTACGCTCACGAGCTCTGTCACAGCACGGCTAATCACCGGTTGGTTCTCGATCTGGTTGGAATAGGATTTACTATCCTTTTGCGCCTGTCACTAACGCCCAGCCTTCAGGAGTTTGAAGCTCGTCACAGTCATTCAATCCTTGGATCCTACTCGGAATACCACAGACAAGGTTTAGACTTTCCGGATTCTCATGAATGCCGCCATCAGTTCTAGCTTATACCACGGAGATTCTGATTAAAGAATCTAAGAGATACTCATTCAATCGGATATAGAACGGAGGTGGTTGTCAGGCACACGTTCATGATTTGAGGAAGGTGATGAATGTCACAGATCATCACCTTCATCACAGTTAAGCGCGAATGAACATCTTAGATAGGAACAAGCGTGTTTGAATGGAAAACAGAAATACTTGCATTAATTCATCGAGACACAACAGAGCTCCTCACCCCCAACAATGGAGTTTAGAGACTCATGCCGTCAGAGAATACAAAGTTTAGATCTGCAATGTCATGAGATACAAAATAAGACTCTAAAAGTTGTTTAAATACTAAACTAGTAGCCTAGGTTTACAAAAATTGGATAAACTATGATGGATGATGCAGAGATCCATTTCTGGGGCCCACTTGGTGTGTGCTGGGGCCCACTTGGTGTGTGCTGGGGCTGAGACTTAAGCAATTCACGTGCAGAGGCCATTTGTGGAGTTGAACGCCAGTTTTTATGCCAGTTTGGGCGTTCAACTCCAGCTTTTGATCCTTTTCTGGCGCTGGACGCCAGAATTGGGCAGAGGACTGGCGTTGAACGCCAGTTTACGTCATCTATCCTTGTGCGAAGTATGGACTATTATATATTGCTGGAAAGCCCTGGATGTCTACCTTCCAACGCAATTAGAAGCATGCCATTTCGAGTTCTGTAGCTCCAGAAAATCCACTTTGAGTGCAGGGAGGTCAGAATCCAACAGCATCAGCAGTCATTTTTCAACCTGAATCAGATTTTTGCTCAGCTCCTTCAATTTCAGCCAGAAAAATACCTGAAATTACAGAAAAACACATAACTCATAGTAAAGTCCAGAAATATGAATTTTTCCTAAAAACTAATGGAAATAAACTAAAAACTAACTAAAACATACTCTAAACTATATAAAATTATCCCCAAAAAGCGTATAAAATATCCGTTCATCAATGGCATGAGTCTCTAAAATCCATTGTTGGGGGTGAGGAGCTCTGCTGTGTCTCGATGAGCTAATGCAAGTATTTCTGTTTTCCATTCAAACATGCGTGTTCCTATCTAAGATATCCATTCGCACTTCAATATGAATGTGATGAACGTGACAATCATCATCATTCCTCCACGAATGCGTGCCTGACAACCACTTACGTTCCACCGTAGAATGAATGAATATCTCTTAGATCTCTTAATCGGAATCTTCGTGGTATAAGCTAGATTGATGGCAGCATTCAAGAGAATCCGAAAAGTCTAAACCTTGTCTGTGGTATTCCGAGTAGGATTCAGGGATTGAATGACTGTGACGAGCTTCAAACTCGCGAGTGCTGGGCGTAGTGACAGACGCAAAAGGATAGTAAATCCTATTCCGGTACGATTGAGAACCTGCAGATGATTAGCCGTGCGGTGACAGCGCATCTGGACTCTTTTCACTGGAAGGATGGATGGTAGCCATTGACAACGGTGATCCACCAACACACAGCTTGCCATAGGAGGACGTGCGTGCGTGAATCAGAAAACAAACGAAAGCATAATTTCAGAAGACAAAGCATCTCCAAAACTCCAACATATTCTCCATCATTGCATACAAGTATAATTTGTGTTCTACCCTTTTATTCCTTGCAATCAAATTTGATAAGTGAATTATTTTATTGTTTTCCTGACTAAGAGTTACAAGATAACCATAGATTGCTGCAAGCCAACAATCTCCGTGGGATCGACCCTTACTCACGTAAGGTATTACTTGGACGACCCAGTGCACTTGCTGGTTAGTGGTACGAGTTGTAAAAAGTGTGATTTACAATTCGTGCACCAAATTTTTGGCGCCGTTGCTGGGGATTGTTTGTGTTTGGACAACTGACGGTTTATTTTGTTGCTTAGATTAGGAAAAATTTTTCTTTTTGGTTTAGAGTCTTTTATTATTTATACCTTGTTAAAACACTTTAAATTTATAGCTCAATTAGTTAGAGTGTGGTGCTTATGTTCTTAGTAATTGGCTATCCTATTTTCAAAATCTTTTTCAAAAATAATTCTTCTTTGAATAAATCTTGTGCCAAACTTTAAGTTTGGTGTTTTCTTGTTGATTTTTCTTTGTTTTTCAAAAATTTTAGTTTGGTTTTCTAAAAATTTTAAGTTTGATATTCTTTCTTCATGTTCTTGTGTTCTTGTGAGTCTTCAAAGTGTTCTTGAGTTTCCTTGTGTCTTGATCTTAAAATTTTTAAGTTTGGTGTTCCTTGTTGTTTTCCCTCAAAAATTTTCGAAAATAAGGAGCATTAGATCTAAAAATTTTAAATCTTGTACTATCTTATTGTTTTTCTCTCTCCTCTTTAAATCCAAAAATATCTTTTCTCTCTATTTTAAAGTAAATTTTCGAAATTTACCTTTAAAATTCAGATTTTTATTTCAAAATTTAAAACCTTTTTCAAAAATCATCATATCCTTTTCAAAACTTCCTAACCACTTTCTCTCTCCTCATTTTTTTCGAAAATCTTCACCTATTTTTATTTATTTTATTTTAATTTATTTTGTTTTTGAAATAAATAAATAATTAAATAAATAAAAATATTTTCTTCTATTTTACATCATCTCCCTTTCTCCATCATGGACCTAAGCGGAAATGAACAGTCCAGGAGGACTCTGGGGTCATATGCTAACCCCTCTACTGCTTCATATGGAAGTAGTATCTGCATACCCTCCATTGGAGTCAGTAGCTTTGAGTTGAATCCTCAGCTCATTATCATGGTGCAGCAAAGTTGCCAGTATTCCGGTCTTCCACAGGAAGAACCTACAGAGTTTCTGGCACAGTTTTTACAGATTGCTGACACAGTACATGATAAGGAAGTAGATCAGGATGTCTACAAATTATTACTGTTTTCATTTGCTGTAAAAGACCAAGCTAAAAGGTGGTTAAATAACCAACCTAAGGCTAGCATAAGGACATGAAAACAGCTGATAGAAAAATTCCTGAACCAATACTTTCCTCCAAAACGGATGACACAGCTAAGGCTGGACATCCAAGGCTTTAAACAAGGGGATAATGAATCTCTTTATGATGCCTGGGAGAGATACAGAGAGATGCTATGAAAATGCCCCTCTGAAATGTTTTCAGAGTGGGTTCAGTTAGACATCTTCTATTATGGGCTCACAGAAAGAGCTCAAATCTCTCTAGACTACTCAGCTGGTGGATCTATCCACATGAGAAAGACAATTGAAGAAGCTCAAGAACTCATTGATACAGTTGCCAGAAATCAGCATCTGTACCTAAGCAGTGACCCTTCCATGAAAGAAGAGGTTAAAACAGTAATTGCTGAACTCAATCCTGTAAAACAAGCTGCTGAATTCAATCAGCAACTGGACTTTCTAACAAAGCAGTTAGCCGAATTCAAGGATAAACTACAAGAGACAAGGATGGCTAACATAAATATGGAAGAACAATTGAAGCAAACAAAGCAGTAGCTGTCAAAACAAATAACAGAAGAATGCCAAGCAGTTCAATTAAGAAGTGGGAAGACATTAAATACCCCACCTCAAGGCAGCAAGAAGCCAAGAAATGAGCAAACCACCCAAAATCCACCTGAGGACAGCAAGAGCCTAGGGAAAAATAATTCTGGCACTAAAACGCCAGAAAT
Organism: Arachis hypogaea; assembly: GCF_003086295.3. Classification (NCBI taxonomy): domain Eukaryota; kingdom Viridiplantae; phylum Streptophyta; class Magnoliopsida; order Fabales; family Fabaceae; genus Arachis; species Arachis hypogaea. The sequence continues at coordinate 79,730,013 of NC_092048.1, read as the reverse complement.
TGGGTGGAAGGCTGGCGCTGAACGCCCAGACCATGCTCAGGACTAGCGTTCAACGCCAGAAACAAGCAAGGATCTGGCGTTGAACGCCCAAAAGAAGCACAGTTTTGGCGTTCAGACGCCAGGAACAGATGAGGAGCTGGCGTCTAACGTCACTCCAGCTTCTAACTCTGGCACTCAATTGCCAGTGAGGGATCAGACACACACATGTGCTGATGACAACCCATCTAAAAAGGCTTCTTCAACCACTTTTGTAGGAAATAAACCTACAACAACTAAGGTTGAAGAATATAAAGCCAAGATACCTTATCCTCAAAAACTCCGCCAATAGGAGCAGGATAAGCAATTTGCTCGCTTTGTAGATTATCTCAGGACTCTTGAAATAAAGATTTCATTTGCAGAGGCACTTGAGAAAATACCTTCTTATGCCAAGTTCATGAAAGAGATCTTGAGTTATAAGAAGGATTGGAGAGAAACTGAAAGAGTTCTCCTCACTGAAGAATGCAGTACAGTCATTCTGAAAAGCTTTCCTGAAAAGCTTAAAGACCCTGGGAGTTTTCTGTTACCATGCACATTAGAAGGTAATTGCACCAAGACAGCTTTATGTGATCTTGGGGCAAGCATCAACCTAATACCTGCATCCACTATCAGAAAGCTTGGTTTAACTGAAGAAGTTAAACCAACTCGGATATGTCTCTAACTTGCTGATGGCTCTATTAAATACCCATCAGGCGTGATTGAAGACATGATTGTCAGAGTTGGGCCATTCGCCTTTCCCACTGACTTTGTAGTGCTTGAAATGGAGGAGCACAAGAGTGCTACTCTCATTCTAGGAAGACCCTTCCTAGCAACTGGACGAACTCTTATTGATGTCCAACAGGGGGAAATAACCTTGAGAGTCAATGATGATGAGTTTAAGTTGAATGCTGTCAAAGCCATGCGGCATCCAGACACATTAAAAGACTGCATGAAAGTTGATCTTATTGACTCTTTGGTAGAAGAGATCAACATGGTTGTGAGTCTCGAATCAGAGTTGGAAGACATCTTTAAAGATGTTCAGCCTGATTTGGAGAATTCAGAGGAAATGAAAGAGCCTCTGAAATTTCCTCTGGAAGAGGAAAAACCTCCTAAACCCGAGCTCAAACCATTACCACCATCCCTGAAATATGCATTTCTGGGAGAAGGTGACACTTTTCCAATGATCATAAGCTCTGCTTTAAATCCACAGGAAGATGAAGCACTTATTCAAGTGCTAAGGACACACAAGACAGCTCTTGGGTGGTCCATAGGTGACCTTAAGGGCATAAGCCCAGCTAGATGCATGCACAAAATCTTATTGGAGGATAATGCTAAACCAGTGGTTCAACCACAGAGGCGGCTAAATCCAGCCATGAAGGAAGTGGTGCAGAAAGAGGTCACCAAATTACTGGAGGCTGGGATTATTTATCCTATTTCTGACAGCCCTTGCGTGAGCCCTGTCCAAGTTGTCCCCAAAAAGGGAGGCATGACAGTGGTTCATAATGAAAAGAATGAACTGGTTCCTACAAGAACAGTTACAGGATGGCGCATGTGTATTGACTACAGAAGGCTCAATACAGCCACCAGAAAGGATCATTTTCCTTTACCATTCATAGACCAGATGCTAGAAAGATTGGCAGGTCATGATTATTACTGCTTTTTGGATGGCTACTCAGGCTATAACCAGATTGTAGTAGATCCCCAGGATCAAGAGAAAACAGCATTCACATGTCCATCTGGAGTGTTTGCTTATAGAAGGATGCCATTTGGGCTGTGTAATGCGCCTGCAACCTTCCAGAGATGCATGCTCTCTATTTTCTCTGATATGGTGGAAAAATACCTGGAAGTCTTCATGGATGACTTCTCAGTATATGGAGACTCATTCAGCTCCTGTCTTGATCACCTGAAACTAGTTCTGAAAAGATGCCAAGAGACCAACCTGGTTTTAAACTGGGAAAAATGTCACTTTATGGTGACTGAAGGGATTGTCCTTGGGCATAAAATTTCGAACAAGGGAATAGAGGTGGATCAAGCAAAAATAGAGGTAATTGAAAAATTACCACCACCTGCCAATGTTAAGGCAATTAGAAGCTTTCTGGGGCATGCAAGATTCTATAGGAGGTTTATAAAGGATTTTTCAAAAATCGCAAAACCTCCGAGCAATCTGCTAGCTGCTGACACGCCATTTGTGTTTGACACAGAGTGTCTGCAGGCGTTTGAAATGTTGAAAGCCAAGCTAGTCACAGCACCAGCTATTTCTGCACTAGACTGGACATTACCATTTGAGCTAATGTGTGATGCCAGTGATCACGCCATTGGTGCAGTACTGGGGGCAGAGGCATGACAAGCTTCTGCATGTCATTTATTATGCTAGCCGTGTTTTGAATGATGCCCAGAAAAATTACACAACCACAGAAAAAGAATTGCTTGCAGTGGTTTATGCCATTGACAAGTTTAGATCATACTTAGTAGGATCAAAAGTGATTGTGTACACAGATCATGCTGCTCTTAAATATCTACTCACAAAGCAAGATTCAAAACCCAGACTCATAAGATGGGTGTTGCTTCTGCAAGTGTTTGATATAGAAATAAGAGACAGAAAAGGGATAGAGAACCAAGTGGCTGACCATCTGTCCCGGATAGAGCCAATAGAACGGACGTCATTCCCCTCTCTTGAAATCTCTGAGACCTTTCCTGATGAGCATTTGTTTGCCATTCAGAAAACACCATGGTTTGCAGACATTGCAAACTACAAAGCTGCAAGGTTCATTCCCAAGGAGTACAGCAGGCAACAAAAGAAAAAATTAATTACTAATGCAAAGTACTACTTGTGGGATGAACCCTATCTCTTTAAGAAATGTGCAGATGGCATAATCCGTAGGTGTGTGCCTAAAGAAGAAGCACAAAGGATCTTATGGCATTGCCATGGGTCACAATATGGAGGTCATTTCGGAGGTGAGCGAACAGCCACCAAGGTCCTCCAATGTGGCTTCTACTAGCCTACACTCTACAGAGATTCCCGAGAGTTTGTACGTAACTGTGACAGTTGCCAGAGAGCTGGTAATTTGCCTCACAGTTACGCCATGCCTCAACAAGGAATCTTGGAGATTGAGTTGTTTGATGTATGGGGTATTGATTTCATGGGGCCTTTCCCACCATCATACTCAAACACTTATATTCTGGTGGCAGTTGACTATGTATCAAAATGGGTTGAGGCCATTGCCACACCCACCAATGATACTAAAACAGTGCTGAAGTTCCTCCAGAAACATATATTCAGCAGGTTTGGTGTTCCCAGGGTACTAATCAGTGATGGGGGCACTCACTTCTGCAACAAACAGCTTGACTCTGCCATGGTCCGGTATGGGATTCACCACAAGGTGGTGACTCCATATCATCCACAGACAAATGGGCAAGCTGAAGTCTCTAACAGAGAACTAAAAAGAATCCTGGATCAGACTATAGGTACCCGTAGAAAGGATTGGGCACGAAGCTTGGATGATGCTCTGTGGGCTTACAGAACCGCATTCAAGACTCCTATAGGGACCTCTCCATACCAACTTGTGTATGGTAAGGCATGCCACCTGCCCGTGGAACTGGAACATAAAGCCTAGGGCAACCAGATTCCTAAACTTTGATGCCAAATTAGCTGGAGAAAAAAGATTGCTCCAGCTAAATGAGCTAGAGGAATTCAGATTCACTGCTTTCGAAAATGCCAAGCTTTATAAAGAGAAATAAAAAAAGTGGCATGACAGAAAGCTGTCATCTAGAATCTTTAAACCAGGACAAAAGGTTCTGTTGTTTAACTCTAGGCTCAGGCTATTCCCCGGGAAACTGAAGTCCCGGTGGAGGGGACCATATGTGATTACAAGTGTATCACCATATGGTTATGTGGAGCTTCAAGATATTGATTCTGATAAGAAGTTCATTGTTAATGGACAGAGAATCAAGCACTATCTTGAAGGCAATGTTGAGCAAGAGTGCTCAAGGCTGAGGCTAGATTAAAAACTCAGCAAGGTCCAGCTAAAGACAATAAAGAAGCGCTTGCTGGGAGGCAACCCAGCCATGGGGCATCACTTCCTCTAAGTATTTTGCCCTATTCTTGATTTTATTTGTTTATATAAAGTTCACTGATACTAAGGTAAAGAGTCAATTGTATAAGATCACAGGGTTATAGAAGGATTCTGCACACAAAACAGAGAAAAAGAGCTCACTGGCAAGAAAACGCCAGTAATAGTCTGTTTTGGGCGTTCAACGCCCAAAAGAAGCATCCACTGGGCGTTGAACGCTAGTAAGGATAGCCATCTGGGCGTTAAACGCCAGAAAGAAGCATCTTCTGGGCGTTGAACGCCAGAAAGAAGCTCCTTCTGGGCGTTTAACGCCAGATTTACAGCATCCTAGGCGTTCAGAAAAACGCCCAGTGACAAAGGAGTTCCTGGTGTTCAACGCCAGAAAGAAGCAACAGCTGGGCGTTGAACGCCCAAGAGAAGCAGCAGTTGGGCGTTGAACGCCCAAAACATGCAGCGTTTGGGCGTTCAAATGCCAGGATGGTGGGGAGGAGGTAAATTCGTTTTTTCTTCATATTTTTCATTTTAATCTTAATTTTCATGTTTCAATTCATGATTTCTTGCATAAACATGTTACAAACCCTGATTTCTAAAATCCCTAATTTCTAAAAACCCTTCTTTAAAAATATTAAATGTATCTTAATCCATAAGCACAAATCCTTTTTTTCAATCCAATTCAACTCTTTTTCAAAATTTTCAAAACAAATCTATCTCTTTTCATTCAAAAATCTTTTCAACTAATCAATATCTTTTTCAAATCTCCATATTATCTTTTTCAAAAATCCAATTTTATCTTTTTCAAATATCTTTCATATCTTTTCAATTTTAAATTATATCTTTTCTTATCATACTTATTTTTTTTAAAAATCATATCTTCTATCTTATCTTTCTCCCTATTTTCGAAAACCCCCCTCCCTTTTAAAAACCCATTCGGCCTCCTTCCTCTCATCCACCATCCTACACTAGCTCTCTTTCTATCCCTCTCCTTTCTTTTCTTTTGCTTGAGGACAAGCAAACCTCTAAGTTTGGTGTGTTTATCCGTGATCACTAAACCATACCCACTAAGATCATGGCTCCTAAAGGAAAACAACCCACTCCAAGAGGCAAGAAAGAGAGTGTTCTAAAACCACTTTGGAATCAAGGGAAGTTCTTAACTAAAGAACATTCAGACCATTATTACAAAATAATGGGTCTAAGATCAGTGATCCCGGAAGTTAGATTCGATCTGAAAGAAGACGAATATCCAGAGATCCAGGAGCAAATTCGAATCAGGAACTGGGAGATCCTAGCTAATCCTGAAACGAAAGTGGGAAGGAATATGGTCCAGGAGTTCTATGCTAATATGTGGCAAACAGACAAGCAAAGATTATCTGGATCTGCTCTCTATGACTATCAAACCTTGGTCAGAGGAAAGATTGTTCATACCCACCCTGACAAGATCAGGGAGATCTTAAAGCTACCTCAGCTGAAAGATGATCCAGACTCCTTCAATAGGAGAATGATGAGAACAGACAAGGGCCTGGATAAGATTCTAGAGGATATATGTATCCCTGGAGCCAAGTGGACCACCAGCACGAAGGGTGTCCCAAATCAACTCAAAAGAGAAGATCTCAAACCAGTCGCCAGAGGATGGCTGGACTTCATTGGGCATTCTCTGCTGCCCACTAGCAACCGTTCTGAAGTCACTATTAGAAGAGCAGTGATGATCCACTGCATCATGATGGGAATAGAAATGGAAGTTCATCAACTGATTTCAACTGAATTTTACAAAATTGCAAACAAAAATTCCAAAGATGCTAGGTTGGCTTATCCAAGCTTGATTTCTATGCTCTGCAAGGACGCTAGAGTAAGGATGGGAATAACTGAGTATATCTCAGTTGAGCAACCAATCACCAAAGCATCAATGGAAAAACAACAAGCACAGGATGACCCCATCAAGAAGAGAACACAGGAATTTCTCCCAGAAATCCCTCAATCTGAATACTGGGAGTATCTTGAAACATCTATTACCAAGATGCAAGAAGCTATGGAACAAATAAAGAAAGAACAGAAGGAACAAAGTAGCATTCTTTGCTATATGCTTAAAGAACAGGAGGAGCAAGGGCGTGATTTAAGGGAATTGAAGCGCCAGAAATTATCTCTTGAAGGACCAAGCACCCCGCAGATTAGAGGAATCTCCACTTCCCAAAACAAAGGTTGTTAAATTCCAATCTTAGCCTTAACTCTGTGATAACTATTTTTATTTTAGTTTTACCTTAGGAGTCATATAGTAGTAATTAGTATCTATATTTTTGATTTTATCTCCAATTAAGGTATATTTTAATTTTATCATCATCATTAAACATGAATAAAATAGAAGAATTTCTTTAGAATAAGAGGCAATATTTTTCGAGTTTTTAATAAGATAAATTCTAATTATTTACATGTGGTGGCAATGCTTTCTGTCTTCTGAATGAATGCTTGAACAGTGCATATGTCTTTTGAATTTGATGTTTAAGACTGTTAAATATGTTGGCTCTTGAAAGAATGATGAACATGAGACATGTTATTGATAATCTGAAAAATCATAAAAATGATTCTTGAAGCAAGAAAAAGCAGTGAATACAAAAGCTTGCAGAAAAAAAAAATAGAGAAAGAAAAAGAAAAAGCAAGCAGAAAAAGCCAAAGCTCTTAAAACCAAAAGGCAAGAGCAAAAAGGCAATAGCCCTTAAAACCAAAAGGCAAGGGTAATAAAAAGGACCCCAAGGCTTTGAGCATCAGTGGATAGGAGGGCCTAAAGGAATAAAATCCTGGCCTAAGCGGCTAAACCAAGCTGTCCCTAACCATGTGCTTGTGGCGTGAAGGTGTCAAGTGAAAACTTGAGACTGAGCGGTTAAAGTCATGGTCCAAAGCAAAAATAAGAGTGTGCTTAAGAACCCTGGACACCTCTAATTGGGGACTTTAGCGAAGCTGAGTCATAATCTGAAAAGGTTCACCCAATTATGTGTCTGTGGCATTTATGTATTCGGTGGTAATACTGGAAAACAAGTGCTTAGGGCCACGGCCAAGACTCATAAAGTAGCTGTGTTCAAGAATCAACATACTAAACTAGGAGAATCAATATCACTATCTGAATTCTGAGTTCCTATAGATGCCAATCACTCTGAGCTTCAATGGATAAAGTGAGATGCCAAAACTGTTCAGAAGCAAAAAGCTACTAGTCCCGCTCATCTAATTAGAATCTGAGCTTCACTCAAAAACTCTGAGATATTATTGCTTCTTAAAATTATTTGTATTCCATTTTATTTATCTAGTTGCTTGAGGACAAGCAACAGTTTAAGTTTGGTGTTGTGATGAGCAGATATTTTATACGCTTTTTGGGATTAATTTCATATAGTTTTTAGTGTATTTTAGTTAGTTTTTAGTTTATTTTCAGTAGTTTCTAGGCAAAATTCATATTTTTGGACTTTAATATGAGTATGTGTGTTTTTCTATGATTTCAGGTATTTTCTGGCTGAAATTGAGGGAGCTGAGCAAAAATCTGATTCAGGCTGAAAAAGGACTGCTGATGCTGTTGGATTCTGACCTCCCTGCACTCAAAGTGGATTTTCTGGAGCTACACAACTCCAAATGGCGCGCTTCCAATTGAGTTGGAAAGTAAACATCTAGGGCTTTCCAGCAATATATAATAGTCTATACTTTGCTTAAGGATAGATGACGTAAACTGGCATTCAACGCCAGTTCCATGTTGTAGTCTGGCGTCCAGCGCCAGAAACAAGTTACAAGTTGGAGTTCAACGCCAGAAACAGGTTACAACCTGGCGTTGAATGCCCAAAACAGCCCAGGCACGTGAGAAGTTTAAGTCTCAGCCCCAGCACACACCAAGTGGGCCCCAAAAGTGGATTTCTGCGCTATCTATCATAGTTTACTCATTTTCTGTAAACCTAGGTTACTAGTTTAGTATTTAAACAACTTTTAGAGATTTATTTTGGATCTCATGACATTATAGATTTAAACTTTGTACCTTTTGACGGCATGAGTCTCTAAACTCCATTGTTGGGGGTGAGGAGCTCTGCTGTGTCTCGATGAACTAATGCAAGTATTTCTGTTTTCCATTCAAACATGCGTGTTCCTATCTAAGATATCCATTCGCACTTCAATATGAATGTGATGAACGTGACAATCATCATCATTCCTCCACGAACGTGTGCCTGACAACCACTTACGTTCCACCGTAGAATGAATGAATATCTCTTAGATCTCTTAATCAGAATCTTCGTGGTATAAGCTAGATTGATGGCATCATTCAAGAGAATCCAGAAAGTCTAAACCTTGTCTGTGGTATTCCGAGTAGGATTCAGGGATTGAATGACTATGACGAGCTTCAAACTCGTGAGTGCTGGGCATAGTGACAGACGCAAAAGGATAGTAAATCCTATTCCGGTATGATTGAGAACCTGCAGACGATTAGTCGTGCGGTGACAGCGCATCTGGACCCTTTTCACTGGAAGGATGGATGGTAGCCATTGACAACGGTGATCCACCAACACACAGCTTGCCATAGGAGGACGTGCGTGCGTGAATCAGAAAACAGAGGAAAGCAGAATTTCAGAAGACAAAGCATCTCCAAAACTCCAACATATTCTCCATCATTGCATACAAGTATAATTTGTGTTCTGCCCTTTTATTCCTTGCAATCAAATTTGATAAGTGAATTATTTTATTGTTTTCTTGACTAAGAGTTACAAGATAACCATAGATTGCTGCTAGCCAACAATCTCCGTGGGATCCACCCTTACTCACGTAAGGTATTACTTGGACGACCCAATGCACTTGCTGGTTAGTGGTACGAGTTGTAAAAAGTGTGATTTACAATTCGTGCACCAAAAACCATGTTCCAAAATAAATTCTTCAAGGAAGTTCAACAAGAAAAAAAATTTCAAATTGGTAGGTGATGAGCGGATAATTTATACGCTTTTTGGCATTATTTTTAGGTAGTTTTTAGTATGATTTAGTTAGTTTTAACTATGTTTTTATTAGTTTTTATGCAAAATTCACATTTCTGGACTTTACTATGAGTTTGTGTATTTTTCTGTGATTTCAGATATTTTCTGGCTGAAATTGAGGGTCCTGAGCAAAAATCTGATTCAGAGACTGAAAAAGGATTGCAGATGCTGAAATTGAGGGTCCTGAGCAAAAACCTCCCTACACTCGAAATGGATTTTCTGGATCTACAGAAGCCCATTTGGCGCGATCTTAATTGCGTTGGAAAGTAGACACCCAGGGCTTTCCAGCAATATATAATAGTCCATACTTTGCTCGAGTTTTGATGACGCAAACTGGCACTCAAACGCCAACTTCCTGCCCTATTCTGAAGTTAAACGCCAGAAACAGGTTACAAACCAGAGTTAAACGCCACAAACAGGTTGCAACCTGGTGTTTAACTCCAAGAGAAGCCTCTACACGTGTAAAGCTCAATACTCAGCCCAAGCACACACCAAGTGGGTCCCAGAAGTGGATTTCTGCACTATCTGCACTTAGTTAGTTATTTTCTGTAACCCTAGCTACTAGTTTAGTATAAAAACAACTTTTAGAGACTTACTATGTACCTCATGAAATTTTTACACTTCATATTGTATTTCTGACAGCATGAGTCTCTAAACCCCATGGTTGGGGGTGAGGAGCTCTGCTGTGTTTCGATGAATTAATGCAATTACTATTGTTTTTCATTTAATCACGCTTGTTTCTACTCTAAGATATTCACTCGCACCTCACCCTGATGAATGTGATGATCCGTGACGCTCATCATCATTCTCACCTAGGAACGCGTGCCTGACAACTACCTCCGTTCTATCTGTACTAGCTTGAGTGTGTATCTCTTAGCCTCCTGGTTCTTGATCAAAGTCTTCGTGGTATAGGCTAGAATTATTGGCGGACATTCCTGAGATCCAAATAGTCTAAACCTTGTCTGTGGTATTCCGAGTAGGATCTGGGAAGGGATGACTGTGACGAGCTTCAAACTCGTGAGTGTTGGGCGTAGTGACAGACGCAAAAGAATCAACGGATTCTATTCCAACATGAGTGAGAACCGACAAATGATTAGCCGTGCGGTGACAGCGCATTTGGCCAATTTTCACTGAGAGGATGGATGGTATCCATTGACAATGGTGATCCACCAACATACAGCTTGCCATGGAAGGAGACCTGCGTGCGTGAAGAAGAAGACAGTAGGAAAGCAGAGATTCAGAAGACAGAGCATCTCCAATCTATTCTCCATTACTGCATAACAAGTATAATTTATTTTATTTTAATTACTTTTCATAAACCCAACCATTTTTATTATTAATTTCCTGACTAAGAATAATAAAATAACCATAGCTTGCTTCAAGCCGACAATCTCTGTGGGATCGACCCTTACTCACGTAAGGTATTACTTGGACGACCCAGTGCACTTGCTGGTTAGTTGTGTGGAGTTGTGAAAAGAATTGAGATTATGAACGTGCGTACCAAGTTGTTGGCTCAGTTGAGATCACAATTTCGTGCACCAAGTTTTTGGCGCCGTTGCCGGGGATTGTTCGAGTTTGGACAACTGACGGTTTATTTTGTTACAAAAAATTGCATCTTCTATTATTGTTTTTGGTTAGAGTTCTAAAATCCTTTTCTTTTTCTAAAATCTTTTTCGAAAAATTTTATAAACTAATAATTGAGTTTTTTTGCTTGAGTTTAGTTTCATATTTTAAGTTTGGTGTCAGTTGCATGATTTTATTTTTCTTTCAATTTTTTTTGAATTATTAGTGCTCAGAATATAAAAATTTTTAAAGTTTGGTGTCCTTTGTGTTTCTGTTTTCTTAAAAAATTTTCAAAAGTTGTTCTTAGCGTTCATCGTGATATTCAAAGTTTTCCGGTTTGTTTTCTTTGTTTTCATCTAAAAATTTAAGTTTGGTGTCATTTTTACTGTTTTTCTCTTTCTTCATTAAATTCAAAAATATCTTTTCTCTTTATTTTAATTGATTTTCGAATTTTCCTTTAAAAATTCAGATTTTTATTTTAAAACTTTCTATTCTATCTTATCTTAGTTTTGAAATTTCAAAATTCAAAATCTTTTTTAAAAGTCATTTCCAAAGTTTTTCAAATCTTCTTAATTGAGTAATTATTTTCGTTTTCAAATTTATTTTTCTCTTAGTTTTCGAAATTTACATTTTAATTTCTAATTATTTTATTTTATCTTATTATTTTTATTTATTCTTAATAATTCGGTTTGTTTCTACTTAAATAAAATAAAAACAAAAATATATTTTGTTTGCAATTCATATCAATTCCATTTTATCCATCATGGACCTAAATGGAATGAACAGTCCAGAAAGACTCTGGGGTCATATGCTAACCCCATTACTGTTGCATATGGGAGTAGCATCTGTATACCTCCCATCAAAGCAAGAAGTTGAGCTAAATCCTCAACTCATTGTCATGGTGCAGCAAAATTGCCAGTATTCCGATCTTCCACAGGAAGAACCTACTGAGTTTCCGGCGCAGTTCTTGCAAATTGCTGACACAATGCATGACAAGGAGGTAGATCAGGATGTATGCAGGCTGTTACTATTTCCGTTTGCTGTAAAAGATCAAGCTAAGAGGTGGTTAAATAACCAACCCACAGCAAGCATAAGAACATGGAAACAGTTATCAGACAAATTTCTGAATCAATATTTTCCTCCAAAAAGGATGACACAGCAAAGGTTGGACATCCAAGGCTTTAAACAAGAGGATGATGAATCCCTTTATAACGCATGGGAGAGGTACAGAGAGATGCTAAGGAAATGCCTCTCTGAAATATTTTTAGAGTGGGTGCAATTAGACATCTTCTACTCTGAAATTTGTACTTGGCAATTTCTGAGGCTCATCAGGCCCAAATTCAAGCTGTTTCTGCATGGAAAAGACCCAAGGATGCTGGGGGAAAAGGGGGGATCAATCATTTTTACACTAAGACACAATTTTAGCTAGTTTTTGGTTCTTTGTTCTTCTAGAGAGAGAAACCGTTGTTCCTCCCTAGATCTAGTTTTAATTTGATCTTCCCTTGTTGAATTCTGAATTGGATCTTGTTAATTACTAGTTTTAATTGTTTAATTTGAATTCCTTGGTATAATTTTGCTTAGATCTTGTGTTAGTTTCATGAATTCTTGTCAATTGTCACTTTATACCCATTTCATGAATGTTGTGAATCTTGACTTGTTGATGTTACATTGATGATTTCTATGATTAATTGTGTTGTTTGGATGATTGTATGTTGATAATTGTTAGTGGGTACTTGTTAATTTCAATTTAATTGCAATTTGGAACATTTCTTTTATTAATTCTTACCATGTGTTCGATGAATTGTTTACCTTGATTATGGAGTAGTTCTCTTTACTTTTGGCCTAGGCTAAGGAAATTGGGTAAACTTGAGTCATTGGGTCTAATGGATTTGATGATTTGGGAGCCCTTAGTGGTCAATTTGATAGCCATTCACGCTAACCTTCTATTAAGTCAATTAGTAGTGAGGTTAGAACTTATGGGTTGATTTTGACCAAACCATTTGACGTACTTCAAGTATAGAAGTAGACTTAATGAGTTTGGTTCCTCATAATTGTAAAGATATGGTTATTAGACAAGGATGGTGACCCCAATTTCCATGCCTAGCCAAGAGTTGCTTTTATCATTCCTATTTGAAAACCCAAAATCTTAATCACTTGACTTAGTTATAGTTACTTGTTAGTTAGAATAGAATCATATTGGATGTTACTTTGTTAGTTTGGAATTGCTCATGTCTTGCTTAGCTATTTGAATTAGTTTCTTGCATTGTAAGATTGCTTGTTTGTTAAGATTCCCATTTATTTTCTTGCTCAGGACTTACAACCCCGGAATTCTAACCAATGTTGAAGCACATGTTTGCCCATTCCTTGTGAGACGACCCGAGGTTTGAATACTTCGGTTATTTCTATTGGGGTTGAACTTGTGACAACCAAATCCCTTCTAAATTTGATACTCGGGGATTGTTGTTGGGTAGAGCTATACTACCAACGCAGTTTTCATTGAGATATTCTATTCCGACGATAATCCTTGCTCATCAAATTTTTATTAATTTGATTGCGAAAATTGTCGTCGGTCTAGATTTTCTTCCTATAGAAAGAATTACTTCGTTGTAAGTATAGTTCCAAACCAACAAACAACTCTCACATCAAATTAAAATATGATTTTGTCACAAGTACAAACCCTAATGAAAATTACCCAAAGTATTTAGACTCTGGGTCATCTCACATGGAATTGCAATGAAGTGGTCAATTATTGGCTATGAGGAACAAAGGGAGGGTTTGATTTGATAAGAGGACAAGAAAATAAATGACAAGAAAAGTAAAGAGAGCAATTAAAGAAAGCAATTAATAAAGAGAGACATTCATGGCAAGGTTTAAGATCATAGGCTTTCTATCCTAGTCATTAATCATAACAATAATTAACAAGAATTTATCTTATTTCGTCATCTCCAACATTGGAAGAAGGTATAAGTTATCTTCCATGAGAGAAAGTCAAACAACACTAGTTAACCTCAATCCAAATGTCCTAATCAACTCACTAATTGAATTAGCAAAAGATTAGAGTCAATGGAAATAATATTAACTAACAACTCTAGATCACCAACATGAGTTAGGTTCTCATGACTCAAGATTGCCTAATTACTCTTTCCAATCTAAGAATGCTCAAAATCTACTCTAACATCCAACCAAGCATTTTGTCAAACACTTGGAAGGCATAAAAACAAAGTATAGTAAATGTGCAAGAATAGTAAAATCTACCAACTACAAATTACAAAAAAAGTAAATCAACAACTCAAATCATCAATAAAAGAAACATCAACATTAAATTTCATCAAATGTAAACAAGATCCAACGTGAATATTCATAAACCTAAAAGGGAAATAAAAATAAAATTGACAAGAAAACTAAGAAGAATATAGTAATAGAAATAAGAAATTGGAAAGGAAACAAGATGAAATCAAGGATTAAACATGGATCTATGATGCAATTAACCTAACCTAATTCTAGAGAGAAGAGGGAGCTTCTCTCTCTAGAAACTAACCTTCATGATGCTAAACTACTAAAAAATTGCTCCCCCCTTCCCCAAGCTTGAATTCTACATGAAATAGTATTAGAAATGAATTGGGTTGGGCCCAAAGTGCTTCAGAAATCGCTGGGGGCGATTTCACTTTAGTGGGCCACGAGCAGCATCAGCGCGCACACGTATGTGGCGCGTGCGCGCCCCTAAGCGCGAGACAATATATAGCAAAATTTTTATCATTTCGAAGCCCCAGATGTTAGCTTTCCAACGCAACTAGAACTGCCTCATCTAGACCTCTGTATCTCAAGTTATGGTCGATTGAGTGCGAAGAGGTCAGGCTTGACAGCTTTACGGTTCCTTCATTTCTTCATGAGTTCTCCCACTTTGCATGCTTTTTTCCTCACTTCTTCCATCCAATACTTGCCTTATGAACCTGAAATCACTCAACACACATACCAAGGCATCGAATGGAATTAAAGTGAATTAAAATTGCCAATTTTAGGGCCTAAAAAAATGTTTTCACATTTAAGCACAAATCAAGGGAGAATTGCAAAACCATGCTATTTCATTAAATAAATGTGAGAATAAGTAATAAAATCCTCCAAATTAACCACAAGATAAACCACAAAATCGGGGTTTATCAAATCTCCCCACACTTAAACCAAGCATGTCCTCATGCTAAGAATAAAGAAGGACAAGAAAAGGGTATGAACATTTATTCAATGCAAATAAACTTTATGCAAATATCTATATGATTGCAACTAAATGCAAAATGATTCTACCTACTTGGTCAAAAGTAAATCAATCTCCAAGAGCATGTATAAACAAGTAGGGCAAAGGTCATATGACGACTCACAAACTCTACCAATTCAAATATCAAAATGAGGTTCAAATAGACTTGCAAGAAGAAAGCTCATGAAAGCCGGGAACAAGGAATTGAGCATCGAACCCTCACCGGGAGTGTATCTGCTCTAATCGCTCAAGTGTATAGGGTCGATCACTCAATTCTCTTCTAATCATGCTTTCCATGATTTGTTTTTCATCTAACAATCAACAATTATTCAATTCATGCATACATTCATCATGAGGACTTATTCATAGGTTGTAATGGGGCTAGGGTCAAGGTAGGGATGTATATGGTCAAGTGAGCTTAAAAATTGCATCTTTGATTAGCCTAAGCTCTCACCTAACACATATGACAACCTATACAATTCTAATACACAACCTAGCTACCCATGATTCCCACTTTTTCACATACTCATGCATTCTCTTTAATTCAAATTCCATATGCATTGATTTTTATTAAACTTTACTTTGGGGCATTTTTGTCCCCTTTTTATTTCTTTTTCTATTTTTTATTTTTCTATATTTTTTTATATATGTTCTTTTTCTTTTTCTTTATTATCATTTTTTTTCTAAAGTATATACAAACATATCAATGCATATCATTTTACATATGGTGCATGAATACGTACCCAATACCTAATATTTTTAACAAAAATAAAAATTACACTATTACCACAACCAATGTCCCAAGTTTCCCATACCCAAATGAGACACACTCTCACTAGCCTAAGCTAATCAAAGATCCAAATTAAGGGATATTTATTATTTTTCACTTAGGGCTTGTGATGTGCTAAAATTAAGAACAAAAGGGATTAAATAGGCTCAAATTTGGCTAACAATGGTCGATGAAAGGTAGGCTATTTGGGTAAGTGAGCTACATGAAATGATGGCCTCAATCATATAAATGCATATATACATGGAACAGTGGACATAAAGAATCAAACAAATCAAAGATCACAATCATAGAAAGAGAACAATGCACACAAGAATGAAAATAAGTGGTTATAAGATGTAACCACACAATTCGGCTCAAAACTCACATGCTTGTGTTCTTATCTCAAAAACCATGTTCCAAAATAAATTCTTGGAAAAACAAGAAAAAACCAAGAAAAAAAATTTCAAATTGGTAGGGTGCCCTAAAAACAGTTTCTTGGAAAAGAAATCATCACCCTAACCAAGTGGTCCTAACATAAAAAGAAGTGATAGAATATATACAGATTCTAACTAACATGCAATCTATCATGCAATGCAACAACTAATCTATCAAAGACAAAAAATAAAAATTAGTGTTGAAAAAGGAAGTTGTTACCCATGGAGGTCGGTCGGACAACCTCCCCACACTTAGAAATTTGCACCGTCCTCGGTGCATGCAAAGGAGAGCAAGGTGGATGGGTTGCTACAATTGATGAGCTCCTTCAAAAGGTTGTTCGGGTGAACTTGTTTGTTGCCCCATTTAGAAGCTTTTTCTTTTCCTCTTTCGGTGGCCAACCCAAAAGGAAAGAAAAAGAAAGAAAATTAAGCCTACAACAAAGATATCAAAGCAAATAAAACATAGGTGGGGGCTAATGCCAAATAAGAGTAAGGTTCTCACTACATGGTAGCTACAACATGTGAGTGAGAAAACAATATAAGCTAAGGCATATTAACTAATACTTGATGCAAGAACAAAGTTAAAGCATGAAGAGCACTCAAAAGCATCAAGTTCGACTAGAAAGAGTGGGTCATGAAAGACATGTAAGCTCATATCAATGCACAAAGGATACAAGGATCATCAAGGGTTAAGCATTGAATTAGAAATTTCATTACCCATCAATATCAAACAAGTCAAGAAGCACCAAGATTAACCAAGAAATTCTCAACAATTGAGTAAGAAAATTCAACACCATTATTCAAATAAGAAGCTCAAAAAAAAGAAGGTAAAAACAGGCTATAAAAACAAAATGAAAATGCAAAGAATAAAAGTATGCGAATGCAATGGACAAAAGAAAATGGAAGATGAGAAAAAAAACTCTTTTTTTTTACCGGCGCGGACGCGTCATGCACGCTTCCGCGCCGATGTGCAGTTTGGCCAAAGGACGCGTGCGTGCACACCGATGTGCAGTTTGGCCAAAGGACGCGTACGCGCCAGGTGCACGCACGCGTGGGTTGCAGGCACAGAATAGGCACAAACTGGGCATAACTCTCTGGAATATGTATCAGGAGGGCAGGTGGCACTATCGGCGCGCACGCGTATAGCGTGCGTGCGCACGCATTGCGCAATTAGCTTCAAGGACGTGTACGCGCTAGGTGCGCGCACATGCGGGTGGTTTTTGCTTCAAGCATGGTGCTGGCGCAGTGTAGGTGCAACTCTCGGGTCAATGTATGGAGGAGTGAGATTTTTCAATCCACGCGTCCGCGCACATGGCGCGCCCGCGTGGATGGTCGAAAATGCTTAAGGCGCGCGTACGCGCCAGGTGTGCGCACGCACGGATTGGTGCTCTGTTTTTCAAAATTTTTCCATGTTCTTGCACCAATCCAAGCATTCCAAACCTCCAAACAGCTACCCAAACACCATAAAACCTTATTTAATATATTATACTACCAAATATACTCAACAAACTAAACAAAACATAAAATTAAACTAATTCTACCAATATGTACAAAAGGGAGAAATGAAAAGAATTTACCATGGTGGGGTGTCTCCCACCTAGCACTTTTGTTTATTGTCCTTAAGTTGGACTTATGGGGAGCTCCTCTCAAGGTGGTTTGTACTTGAAGCTATCCTTGAATATCCACCAATGCTTGAGTCTCCAATAAGCTCCATTCTTCAATTTTAATATCTTCAACCTTTGATGGAGTTCTTCACAAACCATAAGCTCCCAAATTTGATTCTCCTTGTGCGATCCGGGATCCCACACTTTGTTTTGTCACCCATCTTCAAATTGATCATCATGATTTCAATTGGGTGGCATGACCTTAGAATTCTCAATTAAGCATCCAAACATTCTCCTAGACCCGTGCAATTTGGTTTTACACCAACCATTGCCATTCAACTTTGAGATACAACCATCATGAACTTAGAGTGATGTTTCCAACCACTACACAACTCTATCCTACTCTTAACTCCACAAAGAGCTCTAAGTTATCCATCATTTTCAATCAAACCATATTCAAGTGAGAAAGTGAAACTTAGGGATAGAAATTTTACCCACTTGAATGTTGTGTAGGATGGTGACTTAGGAAGGGGTGGTTCCACTGATCTTGCAAGCTCCAATCCCTTTTGCTCTTCCTTGACTACCTCCACCTCTTTACAACTTTTCTCAATTTCAACCCCTTCCTCTTGGTGGCTCACTTCCAATTCAATTTCTTCTTCATTTCTCACCAAGGGTATGGGAGGTGAGGTATCTTCTTCTTTGACCTCAATTTCAAGCCCAATGGGAGAGGATTCAATTGTAAGTAGGAACTCCTCAATGATTGAATCCATCTCTTGATCAACCTCTTCAAAGTCTTCAATCAAGATATGCTTTGGAGGTTGTACACCCTCCTCAACATCAATGTCAAGCTTTTTGAAAGAGGGCTCTCTAATGCTACATTCCCATGGACTTCCAACATCTCCTATGTTTTCAACCACTTCTTCCGGCTCATTTATCTCAACTTCTTCCCCTTGTGACAATTCTTGCTTCAACCCTTCTTCTTCACCTTGAAGCTCTAAACTCACTCCCTCACTATGCTCTTTGATTGCTACTCCACATTCAACAATGGGAGTTCCTTGATCGCATAGGCTTAGGCAGGAGGAGACCATATTGCTAACGGCTTCTACATTGATAGCCATCTTGGCTTCTAGCTTCTTAAACTCCTTTTCCGTCCCCTCTTGTTGCCTTTGCATATGAGACTCAAGATCTCTTAGTTCTAGCGTGAGGGCTTCATCGGGGGGCGGTGATGGAAGAGAGGGTTCATTGTTTGAGAAGGAAGTTTCGTAATTGAAAGTTGGTTCATCTTGGTAAGGGTATGGAGGTGGTGTATATTGAGGTGGTTCTTGAGAGTAATTGTGTTAGAATGGTGGTGGTTCCATATGGTTCATAAGGTGGTTGGTATGGTGGATAAGGATTAGGGTCATAATGAGGTATTTAGTGGTAGGGGGCTTGTGAGTAAGGTGGTTCAAAGTCATGTTGAAGGGGTGGTTCATAGGCATGTGGTGGTGGTTGTTGACAATTACAATAAAGATCACCACATCCATTAGATTGATATGCATTAGGATTAGAATTATACCCATAAGAAACCGGAGGTGGTTGTTGCCAAGAAGGTTTATTAATCCCTTGAGGCTCCTCCCATCTTTGATTGTTCCATCCTTCGTGCATATCCTCATTGTAGCTCCAATTTCCTACAACATAATTTGAACCAAACTCATAGCCAAAGTAGTGAGAATTCATAATAGCAAGTGAAAATAAAGACAAAACTAGTAAGAACTAATAAAAACTAATTCCTAAAACAAGCAAAAACTAGCAAAGAAGCATATTAACATATATACAATAGCCAATAACATAACACCATTGCAATTCCTCGGAAACGGCGCCATTAATTTGATTGCAAAAATTATCGTCGGTCTAGATTTTCTTCCTATAGAAAGAATTACTTCGTTGTAAGCATAGCTCCAAATCAACAAACAACTCTCACAACAAATTAAAATATGATTTTGTCACAAGTACAAACTCCAATGAAAATTAACCAAAGTATTTAGACTCCGGGTCGTCTCACAGGAAATTGCAATGAAGTAGTCAATTATTGGCTGTGAGGAACAAATGGGGGGTTTGATTTGATAAGAGGACAAGAAAAGTAAAGAGAGCAATTAAAGAAAGCAATTAATAAAGAGAGACATTCATGGCAAGGTTTGAGATCATAGGCTTTCTATCCTAGTCATTAATCATAACAGTAATTAACAAGAATTTATCTTATTTCGTCATCTCCAACATTGGAAGAAGGTATAAGTTATCTTCCATGAGAGAAAGTCAAACAAGACTAATTAATCTCAATCCAAATATCCTAATCAACTTACTAATTGAATTAGCAAAAGATTAGAGTCAATGGAAATAACATTAACTAACAACTCTAGATCTCCAACATGAGTTGGGTTTTCATGACTCAAGATTGCCTAATTACTCTTTCCAAGCCAAGAATGCTCAAAATCTACTCTAACATCCAACCAAGCATTTTTTCAAACACTTGGAAGGCATAACAAGAAAGCATAGTAAATGTGCAAGAATAGTAAAATCTACCAACTACAAATTACAAGAAAAGTAAATCAACAACTCAAATCATCAATAAAAGAAACATCAACATTAAATTTCATCAAATGTAAACAAGATCCAACATGAATATTCATAAACCTAAAAGGGACATAAAAGTAAAATTGACAAGAGAACTAAGAATAATAGAGTAGTAGAAACAATAAATTGGAAAGGAAACAAGATGAAATTAAGGATTAAACATGGATCTATGATGCAATTAACCTAACCTAATTCTAGATAGAAGAGGGAGCTTCTCTCTCTAGAAACTAACCTACATGATGCTAAACTACAAAACAATTGCTCCCCCGTTGCCCAAGCTTGAATTCTGGATGAAATAGCATTAGAAATGAGTTGGGATGGGCCCAAAGTGCTTCAGAAATTACTGGGGGTGATTTCACTTTAGTGGGCCAAGAGCAGCATCGGCGTGCACGCGTACATGTCACGTGCGTGCCCCTAAACGCAAAGCAACTTATGGTAAATTTTATATCATTTCGAAGCCTGGATGTTATCTTTCTAACGCAACTGAAACCGTCTCATTTGGACCTCTGTAGCTCAAGTTATGGTCGATTGAGTGCGAAGAGGTCAGGCTTGACAGCTTTACGGTTCCTTCATTTCTTCATGGGTTCTCCCACTTTGCATGTTTTTTTCCTCACTTTTTTCCATCCAATACTTGCCTTATAAACCTGAAATCACTCAACACACATATCAAGGCATCGAATGGAATTAAAGTGAATTAAAATCACCAATTTTAGGGCCTAAATAGCATGTTTTCACATTTAAGCACAAATCAAGGGAGAATTGCAAAACCATGCCATTTCATTGAATAAATGTGAGAAAAGGTGATAAAATCCCCCAAATTAAGCACAGGATAAACCACAAAATCGGGGTTTATCACTTGCCATTGAGTTTTGTGTGGAATCGCTTTTCCCTCATCAAGTTTTTAGCGCCGTTGGCGGGGATTGATCTAGATTAACAATGATTAAGTAAGGTGGTGGTCTAGATTAAGCACTTTTTCTTTTATTTTCTTTACTTTTGATAAGCACACTAACTATTTGAGACTTTGTCTCTACTAACTCTCACTGCACTCAAGCTACAGAGTGCTCTATGTGTTTCTTGTTGTTTTGGTTGTATGATAGAAACAAGGAGAGAGGTCTCCACCTCTGGTGATTGTGACGAGAGAACTCTTCGAAGTCTGAGAAGGGAAGCCAGAGGAAAGGGGGTCATTGGTGAAGAAACTTCTGAACAAGAGTACCAAGAAATGAAGGAGAACCCGACAAATCCACCAGTGGGAGTGGCCAACACCAATTCTTGATTTTCTTTGTTAGTAGTTGTTGCATTGCATGATAAGTTGCATGTTAGTTAGAATTTGTACATATTTCACCATTTCTTTTTATGGACTACTTGGTTAGGGAGATGATATCTTTTCCAAGAAAATTGTTTTAGGGCACCCTACCAATTGGAAAAATTTTTTGTTGAACTTGTTTGAAGAATTTATTTTGGAACATGGTTTTTGAGTTAAGGATACAAGCATGTGAGTTTTGTGCCCAATTGTGTGGTTACATCTTATAACCACTTATTTTCCATTCTTGTGTGCATTATTCTGTTTCTATGATTGTAATCTTTGATTTGTTTGATTCTTTATGTCCATTATTCCATGTATGAATGCATTTATATGACTGAGGCCATCATTTCATTTGGCTCACTTACCCAAATATCCTACCCTTCATGAACCATTGTTAGCCAACTTTGAGCCTATTTAATCCCTTTTGTTCTTAATATTAGCACATTACCACCCCTAAGTGAAAAACAATAAATGTCCCTTAATTTGAATCTTCGATTAGCTTAGGCTAGTGAGGGTGTGTATCATTTGGGTATGGGAAACTTGGGATATTGGTTGAGGTAAAAGTGTATTTTTTATTTTTGTTGAAAATATTGGGAATTAGGTACATATTCATGTACTATATGTAAAACCATATGCATTGATAAAAAAATCATAAAGAAAAAGAAAAAGAACATATATATATATATATATATATATAAGAAAAAATGATAAAGAAAAAAAAATAAAAAAGGGACAAAAATGCCCCAAAGTAAAGTTCAATAAAAATCAATGCATATGGAATGTGAATTAAAGAGAATGCATGAGTATGTGAGAAAGTGAAAATCATGGGTAGCTGGGTTGTGTATTAGAATTGTATAGGTTGTCATATGTATTAGGTGAGAGCTTAGGCTAATCAAAGATGCAAATTTTAAGCTCACTTGACCATATACATCCCTACATTGACCCTAGCCCCATTACAACCTATAGTCCTTATGATGAATTTATGCATGCATTGAATAATTGTTGATTGTTAGATGAAAAACAAATCATGGAAAGCATGATTAGAAGAGAATTGAGTGATCAACCCTATGCACTTGAGCGATTAGAGCGGATACACTTCCGTTGAGGGTTCGATGCTCAATTCCTTGTTCCCGTCTTTCATGAGCATTCTTCTTGCAAGTCTATTTGTACTTGATTTTGATATTCAAATTGGTAGGATTCATGAATCATCATACTACTTAGCCCTACATGTGCATGTGTGTTCTTGGAGATTGATTTACTTTTAACCAAGTAGGTAGAATCATCTTGCGTTTAGTTGCATTCATATAGATAGGTGCATATAGTTTATTTGCATTGAATAAATGTTCATAACCCTTTTCTTGTCCTCCTTTATTCTTAACATGAGGACATGCTTGGTTTAAGTGTGGGGAGATTTGATAAACCCCGATTTCGTGGTTTATCTTGTGCTTAATTTGGGGGATTTTATCACCTTTTCTCACATTTATTCAACGAAATAGCATGGTTTTGCAACTCTCCCTTGATTTGTGCTTAAATGTAAAAACATGCTTCTTTTAGGCCTTAAATCAGTGATTTTAATTCACTTTAATTCCATTCGATGCCTTTATGTGTTTGTTGAGTGATTTCAGGATCATAAGGCAAGTATTGGATGGAAGAAATGAGGAGAAAAGCATAAAAAGAGGAGAATGCATGAAGAAACAAAGATTGGAAATGCATCAATGGGCGCGCACGCGTACAAGGCGCACACGCGCCAAAGTGGTTTCGACTAGAGACGCGCACGCGTACATGCCACGTCCGCGCGGATGAAGATTTTGTCAATCGACGCTGACGTGGCAGAAATTAGCGAGTTAAGAAATTGTTATAAGAGATACGTTGCAAGTACAATTCTTAACCAACCGAAAATCCGCTTATCAATTTAGAAGGGGTTGTCACAAAATTAAAATTAAAATACTGTGAGTATGAATCCCAGGTCGTCTCCCAACGAGTTGCTGGAAGATGTGCCATTTTATTAATCAGATATTTTCTAAAAATGGTTTGAGTTGATAAACAGGAAATTAAATCAGAGAATTTATGTAATTTAAATAAAAACCTTGACCGGGAGTAGATTAGATGGAAGCCTTATCCTTGATGGAGTTCTCTAAAGATAATAGTGATAATTAAAGGTTGCCTACTCAGTTATCCTTTACCAGGTAAAGGAAAGTTAAGCAACTTAGAAGTCAATTTCTATTCACAAGTTCTAATCCTCTCCCTTGGGAAGGACTAGTGTCAGTGATTAGAGGGCGACCCAACGCGAAACCCAACTATAATTTTACTCTTGAGCATCCAACTCAAGGTGTAACGACCCAATTTCTGGTCCGTCATGATCATACTAGAAACTGAGCGCTAACAACTTGTCAACCTAATTATTATATATTATTTATTATATGAGCTTGATTCGTTGTTAAAAGCGTAGTTATTTTACGAGGTACTTTTTTTTTTAAAAAACGTTTGGATTAAAAACAGAATCATTTATAATCAATCCACAAATAGTAACAGATAAAACATTTAAAAACAACCATACATAAATATATCACAAGCAGTTGATATCATTCCGTGATCCAGCCTTTATTAGAGTATAGCCTTTTAGTTAGAACACCCCTAGATATAGCTAAATAATATCTATATACATATATATACATACAACATCCCAGGTCCTGACCTGTTCAAGAAGTCCTTAAGCTGGCGCCCAGGCTAGCCTAGACTCTAAACTCACCTAGTCCCTCTAAACTACTAAAGCGAGGGAAAGTACGTTCTAGGTCTTCAAAACTCAAGTCAGGTGGAACGTCATCAAAAGGTGGAAGGTCATCTACTACTCCTCTGCACGATCATATGTCATCAAAGAGCGTCTCTCAAGTACTTCATCAAGTGGCCACATAACAGCAACATCGTACGGAGGACTTAGGCTAAAGTTCGTGTACAAACGGGGTGCAGACATTGGCTGGTCTCACAGTATATACATATAAACAGAGAACAAGATTCACCCTAGACTCAGAAGACTACCTAGAGCGGAATCCTCTTTACGAAACAGTCATCAGTAGGTTACGGAAGGGTACTCCTGCTTCCATCTGAAGGGGGAAGGGAGAGAGAAGGGGTAAGAACTGGGGAGTTCTTAGTAGGGCCGGGGTTATTAATTAAGTTCATTAATTTGTGTCGCTTAGTAGACATATAGCAGAATATAGAGATGCAGTAAATAGAAGACAGATGAATAGAGAAAATAGAGTAAACTGAAAATAGATCACAAACAGAAGAATATAAGAAAGTAAAACACAAACACAGAGAATATAATACAAACAAGGAAAGCCTACATTCATACAACAATCATAACATACGAAATGCACAACCAAGTATGATGCATGTCTGTCCTATGCAGGCCATGAGCTCACGTGTCGGTTTACACTCTACAACCCGACATTACCCAGGAACTAGTCCTAGATATGGCTTTATCTCTGTAGGTGAACTTCGGCCTACAGAAACAACACTTCCATAAGTGAACTTCGGCTTACAAGAATACTCTAAACACAATAGAACAACTTTCTGTAGGTGAACTTCGGCCTACAGAAATGGCACCTCTGTAAGTGAACTTTGACTTATAGAAATAGTGCCCCTGTAACTGAACTTCAGCTTAAAAGAATAATCTAAACACAACAAGTAAACTGTGAACCCGGTTAAACCGATTTCATGTTTTTAATTAAAACAGACAAGGTAACCTTATAATATCATTCAAGCATTTTATAATACTAATATAATGATAATATTATACTATTATCTCTCTCCTCTCATGAATCGAGTCCGGTTCATCAAACAGAGACTATTTACAAAAGTCAGAATTAAAACTCCTAACCGGTACGGTTCAAAAACTAGGTTCTTCATGATTGCGTTATCGAGCTTGCCTCGGAAAAGGTTCTAGCTTAAGGATGACATAATGACAATGAGGATTGAGATACTTGTTGATATAGAAGAGGTGTTTCCTTTACTGATTTTCTGGCAAAATTCGTGCCTTCGGAAAAGACCTCGCATACTCGAAAATTAGGGTTGTTACACAAGGTCTTCCGGTCAATCAACTCCCAATCAATTTATGGAACTACTCGCTCATTATGATTGTAAAATCCACGAAATAAGAAAGGGAAATATTGAAAGACATGATAAATAATAATCAAAAGGATCAATTAAAAATAAAAATAGTTCTTGTATAAATAAATTCTAGAAATAATCCAAGAGTAACTCTGAGTAAATAAAGGACATGGAAGAGTAAGTGACAGGTAAGGAAACAAACTAGAATGACGAAGTCTTGACGGAGGTAATAACTCTTCTCAATATCCCAGTCCAAAAAGTAATAAAATCAAAATCCTAAGAACTATGAACGTGTAGAAAGAAAACCTAGAGGAGGAGTAAAATCAGATCTAAAACTAAAATTATGCGGAATGAATGTTGTGTTCTGGTCTCTGCATGTTCCCTAGTTCTATTCTGCTTTTCTGGGCCAAAAACTGGGTCAAAACAGGGCCCAAAATCGCCCCCAGCGAATTCTGCAGATTCTGCACATCACACGTCACGCGATCGCGTCATCCAGGCGTTCGCGTCATCCAGCGTTTTGCCTTGCCACGCGTGCGCGTCGTGCACGCCTTCGCGTCACTTGTGCAGTTTCCAATCCGCATGGTCGCGTGAGCCATGCGTCCGCGTCACTACAATTCCCTCTATGTCGCGCGGTCGCGTGAGCCATGCGTCCGCGTCACTTCTCGCTGATCATCTCCTCAATTTCTTGTGTTCCTTCCATTTTTGCACGCTTCCTTTCTAACCTCCAAGTCATTCATGCCCTATAAAGCCTGAAACACTTAACACACAGATCACGGCATCAAATGGAATAAAGGAGAATTAAAATACAAAATTTAAAGTCTCTAGGAAGCAAGTTTTCAACCATGAAGTATTTTTACGAAGGAATTTTAAATGCATGCTAATCATATGAATAAGTGGGTAAAGATTTGATATAACCGCACAATTAAGCACAATATAAACCATAAAATAGTGTTTTATCAACCACCCCACACTTAGTCATTAGCATGTCCTCATGCTTAGTTGATGGAGATAAAATAAATGAGTAGGAACATGTAAAACTCATGCAATGCAATGCAACCTATATATGTGAATGCAATTATATGATTCTTGTCCACTTGGTCAAAAGTAAATAAGCTCTTCAAGACAATCACAAATCAAGTTCCACTAATTCAATTCTTATACAGTAAGAACATATAAAAATGCAAGAAGGTAGCTCATGAAAGCAGGGAACATAGAACTTAAGCATTGAACAATAATTAATTAACAATAATTAATTGAACATACACTCTAATCTCTCTAGTGTATAGGGAAATTACTCTATCCTTCTCTAACCATGCTTTCTAATTTTTGTTCTTCACCTAACCAATTAACAATAATTAATATACCAATGCAAACATCATGAGGTCTTTTCAAGGTTGTAATGGGGCCAAGGTATGGGTAAGGGTACATATATGGCTAAGTAAGCTTATAAATTGAATCTTTAATTAACCCAAGCTTTCACCTAACACACATATATATTCTTTATAGCTTAAATTTCACACTTAGCTACCCAAAATTTCCCTTTCACATTCCTTACTCATGCATCAACTTTATTTTGATTTTATCATATATGCATTGATCTTTGAATTCTTAACTTAACATTGGGGTAATTTTGTCCCCTTACTCATGTCCTTGTTATCCTTATCAGATGTGATGAGAATTGGATTTCAATCCCACTTAGTTAAGTCAAGTGGACTAATTAGCTTGATTCTCAAGTCCTAGTCAACTCCTGTGGAGAGACTAGTGTTTAGAGCAATCCTAGCTAAAGCAAAATCTGCCAATTTCAACCACTCCTGAGTTTGACAACTCAAGTGTTACCAATTACCTAACCAAAGCCAAAAGGAAGAAAATATCTAAATTAAATTAAAAGCAAAGCAATCTTAAATCTGAAATACCTCAAATAATATTAATTAAGAAAATCATAACATGAAAGTAGCATAAGCCAAATAGGCAACATAACTAATATAAGCATTAAAGTATCTGAACGTAAGAGATAAATATAAAGTAAAAGAACGTTGAACCTGGGATTGAGAGTCACTCCTAAAACTAAGAGAAATCCTAAATCCTAATCCTAAGAGAGAGGAGAGAACCTCTCTCTCTAAAAACTACATGTACTCCTAAAATTGTGAATTATGAGAGCCTTCTTATGAATGAATACATTCCCCAACTTTATAGCCTCTAATCTATGTTTTCTGGGCCGCAAACTGGGTCAGAAATAGTCCAGAATTTGCTGGTTTCGAATTTTGCCACGCTGGATTTCCGTCACTGCGACGCGGCCGCATGGATCACGCGATCGCGTCGCCTAGCGTCAGGGGAACTATAACATATTATATATCAAATTGAAGCCCCGGACGTTAGCTTTCCAACGCAACTGAAATCGCATCGTTTGGACCTCTGTAGCTAAAGTTATAGCCGTTTGAGTGCAGAGAGGTCAGGCTGGACAGCTTAGCAATTTCTCCAACTTCTTACATTCCTTCCACTTTTGCATGCTTTCTTCCCATCCTCCAAGCCATTCCTGCCTTATAATATTTGAAACACTTAACACACATATCAAGGCATCTAATGGTAATAAGAGAGGATTAATAATAAGCAAATATAAGATCAAAGAAGCATGTTTTCAATCAAAACACATAATTAGGAAGGAAATATAAAACCATGCAAATAGTATGAATAAGTGGGCAAAGAGTTAATAAAAACCACTCAATTGAGTACAAGATAAACCATAAAATAGTGGTTTATCAACCTCCCCACACTTAAACACTAGCATGTCCTCATGCTAAGCTCAAGAGAAGCTATAAAGATGAAGAGGAATGGTATGAAATGCAACCTACGAATGCAACTATATGCTAAATGCTTTTACTTACTTGGTTAAGAGTAAATAAGTTCTCCAAGACAAATACAAACCAATTTCCACTAATTCAAATCAGACAATAAAAAGCAAGTGAACTTGTAAGAAGACAGCTCATGAAAGCAGGGAACATAGAATTTAAGCGTTGAACCCTCACTGGAAGTGTATATCATTCTAATCTCTCAAGTGTATAGGGTTATTCACTCTACTCTTCTCTAGTCATGCTTTCTAAACCTTGTTCTTCATCTAACCAATCAACAAAAATTTAATGTACCAATGCAAACATCATGAGGTCTTTTCAAGGTTGTAATGGGGTTGAGGTAAAGGTAAGGATATATGTATGGCCAAGTGAGCTATAATATGAATCTTCAATTAACCTAAGCTCTCACCTAATATACATATACTCTATATACTTTTAAATTCATACCTAGCTACCCATAATTCTCACTTTTGTATAATTCCCATACTCATGTACCAAATTCTCTTTAATTTTTATTACATGTGCATTGATCTTTTATTAAACTTAATATTGGGGTAATTTTGTCCCCTTATTTATTTGCTTATTTATTGAATATATTTTTTTTCTTTTTCTTTTTCTTTTCTTTCTTTCTCTTTTTTTTTTCTCTTTTTTTTTTTTTTGAATCATAAAAGCAAACATAACTTATCAATGCACATGGATTTTTCATTATTTTTCTATTTTGATTTTTTCATGAGTAGATTCCCAAATTCCCAATATTCAAATAAATTAGAAACATGATACATTCCCTTATTAACCCATGTTCCCACAGTTTTCCCATACTTAATTAACACACTATCTTAAGCTAACCAAAGATTCAATTGGGATATTTAATTGTTTTTCTACTTTAAGGCTATGATGTGGTAAAATACAAAACAAGAGGGGGTTAAAAGACTCAAAGTGGCTGACAAGGGTGATTTAAAGGGTAGGCTTATTTGAGATAAGTGAGCTAAAATCAAATAATGGCCTCAATCATATGCAAACATGTAAATACACTAAATAATGGACATATAGGTTGGAACAAAATATAGATTACAATCATAGAGAATGGAACACACAGGAATAAAATATTTATGGTTAAATAATGTAAGCATGTAAATAAGCTCAAAGTCTCACAGGTTGTGTGTTCTTTGACTCAAAAACCATGTTCCAAATACAACTTCAAACAAATTTAACACATAAATATTTTTAAAAATTTTTATTTAAATTAGTGAAAATTTTTTTTCAAAAATAGGATCTTAAAAAGAGATTTATTATTTTAACCAAGTAGTAACTAAATGCACAAAATCAAATAAATATGCAATCAAATATGCAGATGCAACAATGAACAAATAAAGAAAATAAGATTATTGGTGTTGAAAAGAAAGTGCTAACCCACGGAGATCGGTATCGACCTCCCCACACTTAAAGATTGCACCGTCCTCGGTGCATGCTGAGATTTGCAGGCGGATTGGTTGTTTCAACTGTTGCTTTTATCTAAGGATTATGGAGATGGACTTGTCTGTCTCCCCATGTAAAATGTCTTCCGCTTCCCTTTTGGGTGGCCATCCTGAAAGAAAAAGGGAAGAAGAGTAACCCAGAAATAGAGATAAGAAAATAAAAGAAGTATGGGTTAATGCCAAATGATAAGGGTCTCATTTACATAGTAGCTACAACATGTAAGGAAGAAAACAATATAAGCCATGGCATACCAGTGGTGCAAAATTTGCAACCATGGGGAAAAAGGTGGGTAATGAAAGACAATGTAAATTCATGTCAATGCAAAAGAAATATCAGTAATATAAAAATTAGCATTGATTTAAATAATATTACCCAATCAGAATAAAACAAGTCATGAAGCACCAAGAAAATACCAGAAAAGATGTAACAGTTGAATAAGAACATTTGAACACCAATAATAAATTTAGAAAAAATAAAAATATGCAATGAATGAGAGTCTGCAATTAAATAAAATGAAAGTGAAAAAGAATGAGAAGTAGAAAAAGAAAGTGAGAAAGGAGAGAGAAGGGAGAATTTAGGATTAGAGAAGAAAAGATAAGAAAATTGGCACTAATCTGGATAGGTTGTGCGACGCTGGCGACGCGATCGCGTGGGTGACGCAGTCGCGTGGTGCGCGATATGGTTGGGTGACGCGGACGCGTGGGGCACGCGATCGCGTGACTCGATTTGTGCTAGTGGCACGAGTGCAGCCTCGCGGTCGCACAACTCTCTGTTCAAAACTCAGTATTGCCAAAATCCAGGGTGACGCAGTCGCGTGGTCGACGCGATCGCGCGGGTGGCCTTATTTCCAATATGACGCGGACGCGTGGGTGACGCGTTCGCGTGGCAGGGCTTGTTCTACTAGCATGGGTCCAGCCCAACTCCAGCTTAACTTTCGGCCATGCACCTGGTTGACGTCGATTTTCAGGTCATGCGGACGCATGGGGCACGCGGTCGCGTGGGAGGCCATTATTCCCATATGACGCGGTCGCATCAGTGACGCGGTCGCGTGGGTCGATTTGTGCCATTGGCACGCCTCCAGCGCTGCTCCTGCAAAACTCTCTGTTCATATTAATATTGTCTCCCATCTCCTTGCGACGCAGACGCGTCGCTGATGCGGTCGCGTCGCGTGCTCTTTTTTTTTTTTTTTTGTAATATGAAAAATGCAGAATGCAGTGTTAATATGAATGTGATGTAAAGCTCCAGGTTCAATATAACAAAATAAAATAAAATTCAAAAACAAATAAAACTAAATAAAAATGAAAAAGGACGATCATACCATGGTGGGTTGTCTCCCACCTAGCACTTTTAGTTAAAGTCCTTAAGTTGGACATTTGATGAGCTTCCTGTTATGGTGGCTTATGCTTGTATTCATCCAGGAATCTCCACCAATGTTTGTATCTCCAGTAACCTCCGGGGTCCCAAACTAGGCGCAAAAAGCCTTCAAGTAAGTTAAAGCAAGTGACCAGGCCCCAAGAGTGGTGATTGATAGAATGGATTCCGGGATCCCAGACCTTGCCTTTGCACCCGTCTTTTGGTTGAGCAATATTGTTTCCTCCGGGTGGCAAGCAGTCTGAATTCTCACGTAGGTGGCCAAACAACTTCCTAGACCCATTCAGTTGAGCTCTATACCAACCTTTACATTTAAACTTAAAGCTTCCAACCATGATGAACCTTGCAGGACAATTCTTACCACTGGCCCTTTTCCTCTTACTCTTAATGCCACAAAGAGCTCTAAGTTGACCATCCGTCTTCAGCAGCCCATATTCAAGTGGAATTAGAAAGCTAAGGGATATGAATTTTACCCACTTGAATGTTGTGAAAGATGATGGCAACTTAGGGGGAGGTATTTTTAATGAAATTGCAAGCTCTACTCCCTTGTGCTCTTTTCTGATAACTACCACTTCTTTGCAAGCTTCTTCGATTTCAACCTCTTCCTCTTGGTAGCTCTCTTTCAATTCAATCTCCTCTTCATTGCTTTCCAAGGGCATGGGAGGTTGTGCTTCTTCTTCTTGAATCTCCATCTCTTGATCAATCTCTTCCAAGTCTTCAACTGTGATATGCCTTGGAGGTTGTACACCCTCCTCAGCATCAATTTCAACCGTCTTGGAAGGAGGCTCTATGTCTTGACTTTCCCATGGAGGTTCTACATCTCCTAAGTCTTCAACCACTTCTTCTTCTTCTTGAACAATGACAGCGTCTTCTACTTGTTCTAGTACGAATTCATTCTCTGTCTTATCCACTGGGGTTTCTTGTATCTCCTTCATGCTACGCTCTTCACTAGACTGTCCACGTGGAGCTGTGGCTGATCCTTGTATTTTTGAGCGCCTAGAAGCCCATTGAATTAATGCTTGCTCCAGTTGTTGAGTGGTTGCCTGAAATCGATCCACTATTTCCTTGAAACGATCCTTTGTCTCTTGATGCACTCGGTTATCATAGGTAGGATCATAGTGCTCTTGGATTGATGGATATGGAGATGGCAGATATTGAGGTGGTGGTGGGATGGGGAGATTATTCTGTGATTGAAAAGGAAGTGCACTAGAGCTTGAGGGTTGATTGTTAAAGGTATTTAGTGGTCTGAATTGGGCGGCGAGAGCTCGTATAGTAGAGTTTAGATCGGTAAGTGCTCTCTCCATGGAGGTTTGGGGTGGATCTATGTATGGTTCATTTGGTTCATAAGGTGGTTGGTATGGTGGATGTGGGTTAGAGTCATATGGAGGTGAATGGTGGAAAGAGGCTTGTGAGTATGGCGGTCCCAAGTTGTGTTGAAGAGGTTCATAGGCATATGATGGTGGTTGTTGATAGTCCATTAGAGGTGGTTGTTACCATGAGGGTTGATTAAATCCTTGTGGCTCCTCCCATCTTTGATTGTTCCAACCTTGATGCCTATTTTCATTATAGTTTCTTCTTCCTGCAACATAATTGTAACCAGACTCATAGCCAAAGGGGTGAGAGTTCATAGTAGCAAAATAAAAATTAAAAATGAAAATAAAAATAAATTAAAAGGTTATTTAAATTTTGAATTTGAAAATTAAATTTTGAAATTTGAAATTTGAAATTTTGAAATTTGAATTTTTGAAATTTGAATTTTAAATTTTTGAAATTTGAATTTTTGAAATTTGAAATTTGAAATTTGAAATTTTTTTATTTTAAATTTTGAAAATTTTTTAAATTTGAATTTTGAAATTTGATTTTTGAAATAAGATAAGATAAGATAAAAATTTTAAAAATAAAAACAAATAACCTCTTAATTATGAAAAAGCAAAAATAAAAACAAAAATAAAAACAAATAAACAAGCAAAAATAAAAAAGTATTTACAATAACCAATAATAAGGCACACGTTTGCAATTCCCCGGCAACGGCGCCATTTTGACGTCAGGATTTTTGCCAGTAAAGAATGTCATAAAACAGTCGCGTTGTAGATACAGTCTCTAAACCGACAAAAATCCCTTCGTACAAACGTTTTGGTTGTCACAAGTTACAAACCCCTTTGAAATTGATAACCGAGTATTCAAATCTCGTGTCGTCTTCTCAAGGAATTGCAGGGAGGTATGTTCTTATTATTGGTTATGAGTTTGTAAATTGGGGTTTTGGAAAATTTGGAGTTTGGGCAATGTGCACAGGTATATTTTCAAAGCAATAAAAATAAATAAATAACTGTAAAATAAACTCTTGGCAAGGTATGAGAACCGGAAATCCTGTCCTTGTTATCCTTATCAGATGTGATGAGAATTGAATTTCAATCCCACTTAGTTAAGTCAAGTGGACTAATTAGCTTGATTCTCAAGTCCTAGTCAACTCCTGTGGAGAGACTAGTGTTTAGAGCAATCCTAGCTAAAGCAAAATCTGCCAATTTCAACCACTCCTGAGTTTGACAACTCAAGTATTACCAATTACCTAACCAAAGCCAAAAAGAAGAAAATATCAAAATTAAATTAAAAGCAAAGCAATCTTAAATCTGAAATACCTCAAATAATATTAATTAAGAAAATCATAACATGAAAGTAGCATAAGCCAAATAGGCAACATAACTAATATAAGCATTAAAGTATCTGAATGTAAGAGATAAATATAAAGTAAAAGAACGTTGAACCTGGGATTGAGAGTCACTCCTAAAACTAAGAGAAATCCTAAATCCTAATCCTAAGAGAGAGGAGAGAACCTCTCTCTCTAAAAACTACATGTACTCCTAAACTTGTGAATTATGAGAGCCTTCTTATGAATGAATGCATTCCCCCACTTTATAGCCTCTAATCTATGTTTTCTGGGCCGCAAACTGGGTCAGAAACAGTCCAGAATTCGCTGGTTTCGAATTTTGCCACGCTGGATTTTCGTCACTGCAACGCGGCCGCATGGATCACGCGATCGCGTTGCCTAGCGTCAGAGGAACTATAACATATTATATATTAAATCGAAGCCCCGGACGTTAGCTTTCCAACGTAACTGAAACCGCATCGTTTGGACCTCTGTAGCTAAAGTTATAGCCGTTTGAGTGCAGAGAGGTCAGGCTGGACAGCTTAGCAATTTCTCCTACTTCTTACATTCCTTCCACTTTTGCATGCTTTCTTCCCATCCTCCAAGCCATTCCTGCCTTATAATATCTGAAACACTTAACACACATATCAAGGCATCTAATGGTAATAAGAGAGGATTAATAATAAGCAAATATAAGATCAAAGAAGCATGTTTTCAAACAAAAAAACATAATTAGGAAGGAAATATAAAACCATGCAAATAGTATGAATAAGTGGGTATTTGGTATTTTTTAGCTGTGCGGTAGCTGTACGCCTGTACCTGGTATTTTTTATCCGTTACGAGAAATCCGACAGTTGATTAGCCGTGCAGAGATCGTATCTGGTATTTTTCATCCGAGAGGATCATATAGCTTGCCATGGAAGGGAGCATGCATGATTGGAAGAAGACAATAGGAAAGCAGGGGTATCTTTATCTTATTTTATGTTTTATTTATCTTTTAATTATCAAAACCTCATAACCATTTGAATCCACCTGACTAAGATTTACTGGATGACCATAGCTTGCTTCAAGCCGACAATCTTCGTGGGATCGACCCTTACTCACGTAAGGTATTACTTGGACGACCCAGTGCACTTGCTGGTTAGTTGTGCGGAGTTGTGAAAAGTGTGATCACAATTTCGTACACCAAGTTTTTGGCGCCGTTGCCGGGGATTGTTAGAGTTTGGACAACTGACGGTTCATCTTGTTGCTTAGATTGGGTAATTTTATTTTATGATTAAGCTTTTCATTTTTAATTTCGAAAAAAAATACACAAAAAAAATTTAATAAAATCATAAAACCAAAAAAAAATTGTGTTTCTTGTTTGAGTCTAGTGTCAAATTTTAAGTTTGGTGTCAATTGCATGTTCTAATTTTTCTTAAATTTTCGAAAATATATGCATTGTGTTCTTCTTGATCTTCAAGTTGTTCTTGATGATTTTCTTTGTTTAATCTCTAATTTTGCTTGTTTTGTTTCTTTTCTTGTTTTTCATATGCATTTTCGAATTCATAGTGTCTAAACATTAAAAATTTCTAAGTTTGGTGTCTTGCATGTGTTTCTTTTCTTAAAAATTTTCAAAAATATATTCTTGATGTTCATCATGATCTTCAAAGTGTTCTTGGTGTTCATCTTGATATTCAAAGTGTTTTTGCATATTTTTCTTGTTTTGATCTTAAATTTTTATGTCTTGTGTCATTTTGTTGTTTTTCTCTTTCTTCATTAATTCAAAAAATAAAAAATAATATCTTTTCCTTATTTTACTCATAAATTTCGAAATCTTGGGTTGAATTAGTAAAAAATTTTTAAAATTTAGTTGTTTCTTATTGGTCAAGTCAAAATTTCAATTTAAAAATTCTATCTTTTCAAATCTTTTTCAAAATCAAATCTTTTTCATCTTTCTTTCATGTTTCTCGAAAATTCTTCAAAATAAATTTTCAAAATCTTTTTCATTTTTTTTAATGTTTTCGAAAATCTTTAAACAAATTTTTTAAATTTTTTTCTTAATTTTATTTCATAATTTTTGAAATCTTTGCTAGCATTTAATATTTTGATTCAAAAATTTCAAGTTTGTTACTTTCTTGTTAAAAAAGGTTCAATCTTTAAATTCTAGAATCATATCTTTAGTTTCTTATTAGTCAAGTCATCAACATTAATTTTAAAAATCAAATCTTTTTAATTTCCTTTTCAAAATCTTTTTCAAAATAAATTTCAATCATATCTTTTCCAAAATTTAATTTCAAAATCTTTTTCTAACTTCTTATCTTTTCAAAATTTATTTTCAAATCTTTTTCAATTAACTACTTGACTTTTTGTTTGATTTAAAAAGTTTACTAATTCTTGTCTTTTTCAAAACCACCTAACTACCTTTCTCTCTCTCTAATTTTCGAAAACCGCTAATCACTTTTTCAAAATTCTTTTTAATTAACTAACTGTTTTAAATTCAAATTTTATTTTATTTCTTTTAATGATTACAAATTCTAACTTACAATTAAAATAAAAACAAAAATATTTTTCTTTTTTTTTTTGTTAAAATTCGAATACTCCCTCTCTTATCTCTTTCTATTTATTTTATTTATTTACTAACAATTCTCTTCTACTCATAATTCGAACTCTCTCCCTCTCTCTGTGTTCGAATTCCTCTCTCTCTCCTCTCTA
Organism: Arachis hypogaea; assembly: GCF_003086295.3. Taxonomy (NCBI): domain Eukaryota; kingdom Viridiplantae; phylum Streptophyta; class Magnoliopsida; order Fabales; family Fabaceae; genus Arachis; species Arachis hypogaea. The sequence continues at coordinate 79,693,276 of NC_092048.1, read as the reverse complement.
TTCTTATCTTTCTATTCTTCTACTTACATAAAGGAATCTCTATACTGTGATATAGTGGATTCCTCTTCTTTTCTATTCTCTTCTTTTTCATATGAGTAGGAACAAGGATAAGGACATTCTTGTTGAAGCTGATCCTGAAACTGAAAGGACTATGAAGAGGAAGCTAAGAGAAGCTAAAGCACAACACTCTGGAGAGGACCTTACAGAAATTTTCAAAAAAGAAGCAGACATGGCAGCTGAACTCAACAACAATGGTGGAGATGCAAGAAAGATACTTGGTGACTTTACTGCACTAACTTCCGACTTCTATGAAAGAAGCATCTCAACTCCTTCAATTGGAGCAAACAACTTTGAGCTTAAGCCTCAATTAGTTTCTCTAATGCAGAAAATTTGTAAGTTTCATGGACTTCCATTGGAAGATCCTCATCAGTTCTTAGCTGAATTCTTGCAAATCTGTGACACTGTTAAGACCAAAGGGGTTAATCCCGAGGTCTACAGACTCATGCTTTTCCCCTTTTCTATAAGAGACAGAGCTAGGATATGGTTGGACTCACAACCTAAAGAAAGCATGAACTCTTGGAAAAAGTTGGTCAATGCTTTCTTGGCTAAATTTTTTCCACCTCAAAAAATGAGCAAGCTTAGAGTGGAAGTCCAAACCTTCAGATAGAAGGAAGGTGAATCCCTCTATGAAGCTTGGAAAAGATACAACCAATTAATCAGAAGGTGTCCTTCTGACATGCTTTCAGAATGGAGCATCTTATGTATATTCTATGATGGTCTGTCTGAATTGTCCAAGATGTCATTGGACCACTCTGCTGGTGGATCTCTTCATCTGAAGAAAACCCCTACAGAAGCCCAAGAACTCATTGAGATGGTTGCAAATAACCAGTTCATGTACAATTCTGAAAGAAATCCTGTGAATAATGGGATAACTCAGAAGAAAGGAGTTCTTGAGATTGATACTCTGAATGCCATATTAGCTCAGAATAAAATATTGACTCAGCAAGTCAATATGATTTCTCAGAATCTGACTGGAACGCAAGCTGCATCCGGTAGTATTAATTGGAAGGCCAAGGCAGCACAAATTGGAAGACCAAGGCAGCACCAATGCTGCGCTCATGCCATGAACCGAGCTTTGCCCTGGGAGCAACACCCTTGGGTCTAAAAATTCAATCAAGTGCCATTTTGGATCCATTTCTTCACAAACCAAAAGAGCCCACCACAAGTGCAATCTGACTCAATTAATTCAAGCCCATTGAAGCCTCAAAGTAAGAAAGACTCATTGACATGACTCAAAGGCACAAGAAATAGTTAGATTAGGAATTTTATTTAATTATAATTTGTTTTCAATTTCAATTTTATTTTTCATCTCCTAGAGCCTATATAAAGGCATCATTTTCATCTTAGTAAGAAGGCTGGCTCCATTAGGGAGCATTAGGAGTAGGGTAGAGAGCTCTCTTTTAAATTTTCCTTGTTGAACTTGAGAATTCAAAAATCAAATCTGGTTTTCTTTTCTCTTTCATTCCTCTGCAAATTTCCTTTCTGTTTTGATCGAGAGAGCATTGGCCTTTTGGCTTTCTTCTATTTTTGTTATTCCATTGAAATTGCTAATTCTTCTTTGAGATTTTAGATTGCTTATTTACTTTTCTGCTGCAATTTCCTTCTCTGTGATTTTTTCTTTCTGTTCGTATTGCTCTCAATTTATTTTCCTGCACTTTTGTTCATCTACACTTTACATTTGAGCTACTGTGATCTGAATTTAATTTTCTTGCACTTTAAATTTCCTGTTACTTGTTCTCAATATCTCTTCAATTGATTTTTCTATTGCTTTCTTAAATTTCCAGCACCCAACTCCCTTTTCATTTGATGCAATTTACATTTCTTGCCATTTAAGATTCAGTCAATTTACATTTCTTGCTCTTTAAGTTTCTGTCCAATTTACTTTCTGCACTTTAAATTTTCTTGTCATTTACTTTCTGCTGCATCAATTATCACTCACCAATGCTAGCTTGACTAAACTAATCACCCACTAAAGTCACTTGATCCATCAATTCTTGTGGGATTGACCTCACTCTAAGTGAGTTTTGCTACTTGATGCAACCCGGTACACTTGCGGGTGAGTTTTAGGTGTTGGAATCCTAATTTCCACCCATCAAGTTTTTGGCGCCATTGTCGGGGATTGATTTAGATCAACAATGATTAAGTGGGTGAGAAGTCTAGATCAAGCGTTTTCTTTGTTTTTGTTCTCTGTTTTAAGTTGATAGCAAGGTGTTTGAGCTATTGCCTCACTAAGGAATTCTCTCTCTGTGACATGAATTTCAAATTTTATTGATGTTGCCTTTTACAAAATTCAAATGGAGTTCAACTCATCTTATGGTCAAACAAAATTTTATGGGATATCACCCACCATCACCAATCTCTAATGGTGGCTGGGAATATCACCAAGAAAATACGAATTCTAAGCACTCTAATCCATGGAGATTTGCTTCAGAGACACAAGATGAGAGAGAAAATCGTATGGGATATTTCCCTCCACCATAAAATGATGCAAGTCATTATTCTAATGGTGGCTGGGAAGGGAATTCTAATACTCCATATGATATTCATCTAAGGATATCATCACTTGACCATGCTTCAACAGAAAGCCCCTTTCAAAACTTACCACCCACACAAATTTCCATGAACCCAAGGCTCTCAAAGCTTGATTCCCTGCTCAAAAGATATGAGGTGAAGACAACGAAAGTTTGGAAAGAACAAGAGAACTCCCTCAAAAACATGGAAGTGCAGGTAGCTCAATTGTTGAGTGCAACGAAGAAGGAGGAAAAACAAGAGGAAGAGGCTACTGAGTCAAGTAAATTTTTAGTGAAGAAAGAAGAGGTGGTGGAAATATTTGAACCTGAAACTGCACTTGAGATGATAAGAGAACTTAAACACTCACAACCTCCTCAAACTCCCCTGGACCAAAAAGCCTCAACAATTGAATCTGAGATTAAAAGATATGAAGAGGAGATGAAGAAATGTTGGAAAGATCAACAAACCTCCTCCATGAAAAAGCTATTAAGTCAAATATTGAGTGCAAGGGAGGAAGTGGAAGAGCAAGGAAGTGAGGAAGACAACCAAAGAATTCCAATCTCAAGTGAAGTAGAGAAGTGCACAGAGGAAGAGCTCATTGAACCACCATTGCAAGGAACTCTTGATGAAGACAAAACTCCAATAATCACACAACAACCATGTCTTGAAATCAAAGATGTGAAGGCAACTAACAAGAGCACCAATCCTGTCCCTGATCCAGCAAGCAAGATCAATCAAGCCATTTGCAAAAGGAAGCTTGCTGAGGAAAGGCCAAGACAAGGGACAGTGGCTGAATCTTCTCCCCCCTTGAGGTCATTCCTCTTAACAAACTAGAAGAAGAGGAAGAAAGTGAATAACAACATGTTAACAGTAGGTAACATTTCTCTTCTTTGCTTTGCTTTCCTTCTTTGCTTTGTTTAAATTCAATAAATTGGCATATGGTTACATTCTAAGTTTGGTGTTGCCCTGCAACAATTTATTTTTAATCCCTTTGAATGATTGCATCGATTCTACATGGAAGTGTCACACTAAGATTCTACGTTTGGTGTGCCGCCACTTATTTTTTATGCAATTTATTCAAGCAACATTACTTGTCTGCATAATCATAATGCCTCTGCAGTTTTTCTTCACTTTTGATTTGACACTTTTTCATTCTACTTGCTTTAGTCATTTTTCTGTTTTTAAATGCTTTCATTTAGTTTGGTTATTAACTGTTTTTGTTAATACATTACCAAGAGATCCTTATTCATGACAGATTCTTTGCTTGGTGATTGTATTTAACATACAACAATTTCATTTAGTCTTGTTTCAAATAAAATGGACATAGGATTGCATTCTAAGTTTGGTGTTGCTATGCAACAAAATTTGCTTCCAATCTTTACTGGATACTTGCATTAATTCCAAGTAAAAGTGTCACACTAAATTTGGTGTGCCACTTATCTTTTATGCAATGTATTGTGCTCACTTTCTTATGTTTGCCATCACAATGTTTCTGTCTCTTGTGCCTTGATTGTTATCTTTAATTTTGCTTGCTTAAAACACATGTGTTACTAACATTTCATTGTGAAAGACATTCATGATCCATCTTAGCCCCATATCTATTGTTCTAATTGTTGCTTGAGGATGAGCAAGCATTCTGAGTATTGGTATGGGAAGAAGGAAGAATAGAAGGAAAATGGCAACATTAGAGAAGATGAATTACAAGGTTGTAAAGTTCCTTTTCCCTCTCATTTGTTTCCAGCACTTTAAATTGCATAATTGTCTTTATATTCTCTGTATGCATGTGTGGTATGAATAAGCATAGCTTGAATTTTGATTTGTAACATCTTGTTGTGGCATTATGACTACCAACTTGAATTCTGTGAGTTCAAAGCAATAAAGCATCATGATTATAAAAAAAACAAGACATTAAAGAAGAACTTAGCATGTGCATACTAGTTTTGGAAAGCTAGTATGATTAATTGTTGCTCAATTGCATTGGATTTTATTTAATTGAAGTTTTCATCTAGTAAATTTTGTGAAATCTTTGGAAATCATGAAAACCTTGAAAAAGCAATTGTAAATTAAAGCAAGAAAAGAAAAAGGGAAAGAATGAGAAAGCTGAAGGCTCTCAGTACCAATGACAATTTCAATTGTTAAGTACTTGTGGTGTTTATGTATAAAGTAAAATGCTTGAAAACAAAACACTTAGAAGTTAAGGCTAGGCTCAAAGTGCAAAAAGCACTCCCTCAAAGCTCAAGGCTCTGAGCATCAATGATTAGAAAATAAAGAGAAGAAACAAATGAGCTTAATGAAGTCCTCTAATTAAATGCTTGTGGTGCTTATGTATCAAGTGGTAATACTTGAAAATAAAGCATTTAGAGTCGTAGTTTTGTTATCAACTCATGGGATAAAACACCCAAAAGGAGAAGCTAATAAGAAAATCAAAAGCTTGTTTCAAGGAAGAATTATAAGGAAAAGATTTCATAAAATAAGCTAGATAGAAGCATCAATCATTTATATTTCCTTTGTGATTGTAGCATGCATAAAAAACTAGCCTACCATGAACATTGAGTTGCTATTCTTCTTACCTTGGATTGTCAATCTTTATTGCATGGTTCTTTTCTTGCTTGGGGACAAGCAAGCTTTAAGTTTGGTGTTGTGATGACATGTCATCATGTCATGTTTTTCTATGCTTTTTCATACAAGAAATTGATGATTTGTGCTTAAATATTAATGCTTATGTACTTAATTGATATATTTCTTTGATCTTTTAATTTCATAAATCTTGTAGGAAATAAGAAGAAAAAGAAGCAAGGAAGCACAAAATAAGCTAAAAAGGAAAAAAAAAAAAAAGAGCTTTGGGACACACTTTGAAGTTGGAGCACACTTTGGAGCCTTAGGCCACGCTTTTAAAAGCGTGGCCCATGACCAAATTAAAGGAGATTAGCAATCAGCACTCAAAGCTCGGTTCACCACGTGAACCTAGCTTTAGCGTACCAAAAAAGTGAGCTTGGAAGCAAAATTCTGGCTAAGTTAAACCTGAGCGTTCACAACATGACCATGCCTCCTTCAAAGGGCTATAACATGAGCTACAGATGTCCGATTGATGTGCTTCCAGTTGCATTGGAAAGCTGACATTCAGAGCTTTCCAACAATATATGGCAATCCATATTTGGCACAAAATTGGGGTACAAGTGAAAGGAATATTTAAGGACCAAAAATAAGCAAAAATATACCAAAGTGCAACCACCAAGATTCGTAGAGGGAGACCAAGGGAAAGCCAAAGAAGTAGCGCTCACTTGGAGAGCTCAGCGCTCACTTGGAGAGCTTTATCGTGCTCTCTCCTCATGAAAATTCAAGGAATTGGTTCCCAAAGGCTTCCACCAAGGTTCGAAGTTGGAGCCCATGCCATGCAAAAGAGCGCTCAGCTCTTGCACCAATTGAGCGCTACCCTAATGCTGTCCAACATGGATGTCATGCAAATTGGAAGGCCAAGGCAGCACCAATGCTGCGCTCATGCCATGAACTGAGCCTTGCCCTGGGAGCAACACCCTTGGGTCTAAAAATTCAATCAAGTGCCATTTTAGATCCATTTCTTCACAAACCAAAATAGCCCACCACAAGTGCAATCTGACTCAATTAATTCAAGCCCATTGAAGCCTCAAAGCAAGCAAGACTCATTGACATCACTCAAAGGCACAAGAAATAGTTAGATTAGGAATTTTATTTAATTGTAATTTGTTTTCAATTTAAATTTAGTTTTCATCTCATAGAGCCTATATAAAGGCATCATTTTCATCTTAGTAAGAAGGCTAGCTCCATTAGGGAGCATTAGGAGTAGGGTAGAGAGCTCTCTTTTAAATTTTCCTTGTTGAACTTGAGAATTCAAAAATCAAATCTGGTTTTCTTTTCTGTTTCATTCCTCTGCAAATTTCCTTTCTGTTTTGATCGAGAGAGCATTGGCCTTTTGGCTTTCTTTTGTTTTTGTTATTCCATTGAAATTGTCAATTCCTCTTTGAGATTTCAGATTGATGATTTACTTTTCTACTGCAACTTCCTTCTCTGTGATTTTTTCTTTCTGTTCCTATTGCTCTCAATTTATTTTCCTGCACTTTTGTTCATCTACAATTTACATTTGAGCTAGTGTGATCTGAATTTAATTTTCTTGCACTTTATATTTCCTGTTACTTGTTCTCGAGATCTCTTCAATTGCTTGCTCTATTGCTTTCTTAAATTTCCAACACCCAGCCCCCTTTTCATTTGATGCAATTTACATTTCTTATCATTTAAGATTCAGTCAATTTACATTTCTTGCTCTTTAAGTTTCTATCCAATTTACTTTCTGCACTTTAAATTTTCTTGTCATTTACTTTCTGCTGCATCAATTATCACTCACCAATGTTAGCTTGACTAAACTAATCACCCACTAAAGTTGCTTGATCCATCAATCCCTGTGGGATTGACCTCACTCTAAGTGAGTTTTACTACTTGATGCGACCCGATACACTTGCCGGTGAGTTTTAGGTGTTGGAATTCGTTTCCAACCCGTCAGCACCGTTGCCGGGGATTGTTTGGATTTGACAAACTACCGGATTATCTTGTTTCTTAGATTAGGTACTTTTTATTATTTTGTTTGAGTCTTTTGTTTTTTTTTCAAAAAAAATAAATCAAAATCAAAATTTTTTTTCGAAAATCTTTGTTTTTCTTGTTAAAGTTTCGAACTTTCTTGCTTTCTTTTCCTAAAATATTCAAAAATTGTGTCTTTTGTTTGAGTCTAGTGTCAATTCTTATGTTTGGTGTCTTTTGTGTATGCTTTGTTTTCTTTAAAATTTTCAAATTATTCTTAGTGTTCTTTCTTGGTATTCAAGTTGTTCTTGTTTCTTTTCTTGTTTTGATCTTAAAAACTTTTAAGTTTGGTATCTTTTGATGTTTTTTCTTTCAATTTTCGAAAAAGTGTGTGTCTTTAATCTAAAAATTTTATGTATGGTGTCTCTTAGTTGTTTTTCTCTTTCTTCATTAATTCAAAAAATAAAAAAAATATCTTTTTATCTTAATTTTCGAAAATTCCAAAAAAATTTCAAATTTTAATTTCAAATCATTTTCTTATCTTATCTTAATTTCAAATTTCAAATTTCAAATCTTATCTTTTAAATCTAATTCTTTCCTATCTTATCTTACTTTTAAAATTTTTGAAATTCAAAACTTTTTTAAATCTTTATCTTATCTTATCTTAATTTTAAATTCCAAAATCAAATCTTTTTCAAAAATTAAATTTCAAATCTTATCTTTTCAACTTATTTTCAAATCTTTATCTTATCTTGTTTCAAATTTCAAAATTCAAAATCAAATCTTTTCAATTCTCATCTTATCTTGTTGACTTTTTCTTTTCAATTTTAAATTTTAAAATTTTAAAATAAAATATTTTTCAAATCTTCTATTTTATCTTATTTTCAAATCTTTCTTAATTAGTTACTTGTTTCCTCTTTCTTCTTTTTCAAAACTTCCTAACTAATTCCTCTTTCTTCTGTTTTCGAAAATTCTTACCTCTTTCTCTCTCCTCTATTTTCGAAAATCATTTTTCAATTTTTCAAATCTTTTTAGTTAATTAGCATTTAATTCCCTATTTAATTAATAAATAAAATAAAAACAAAAATATTTTAATTCTAGTTTCTCTTTTCACTTCTTAATTTTTGAATTCTTCTACTTTTTCATTCGAATTCTTCATCTCATTCCTCTACCCTCATTCTTCTTTCTTCTTTACATCTCACAGGAAGTCTTCTATCCTTTGACAGAGAGCCCCCATTCTTTTTCTTTCTTGTCTTCTTTTTCTTGTTTATGAGCAGGAATAGAGATAAAGAACCTCTCGTTGATCTTGATCCTGAACCTAAGAGAACCCTAAGGAAGCGTTTGAACAAGTTAAAGCACAACACTCCGGAAGAGATCTCACAGAACTTTTTGAACAAAAAACTGAAAATACAAGCATGGCAGCCAAACAGACTAATGGAGGAGATGCAAGGAAGGTTCTTGGTGACTTTACTGCAACCACTTCTGACTTCAATGGAAGAAGTATCTCCATATCTGCCATTAGAGCAAATAACTTTGAGCTTAAGCCTCAGTTAGTCTCTCTAATGCAATAGAATTGCAAGTTCCATGGAATTCCACTGGAAGATCCACATCAGTTCCTATCTGAATTCTTGCAAATCTGTGACACTGTTAAGACCAATGGAGTGGATCCTGGGGTCTACAGACTTATACTTTTCCCTTTTGCTGTTAGAGACAGAGCTAGGATATGGTTGGATTCTCAACCTAAGGAAAGCCTAGACTCTTGGGAAAAGTTGGTCAATACTTTCTTGGCCAAGTTCTTTCCACCTCAAAAGATGAGCAAGCTCAGGGTGGAAGTTCAAACCTTTAGACAAAAAGAGGATGAATCCCTGTATGAAGCTTGGGAAATATACAAGCAACTAATCAGGAGATGTCCTCCTGACATGCTCTTAGAATGGACTATTAATGAATCCATATTTGACATATTTTCGCTATAATTGGATGGATTTCATCACATAAACACACGCTTATTCACCAAAATAGCATACTTTTGTGTTTGATTCCTAAATTGAACTTAAATGTGAAAATGTGTTCTTTTGTGCTTATTTTGACTAATTTTATTCCATTTACCTTCCATTCGATACCTTGATGTTATTTGTGAGTGATTTCAAATGATTAAGGTAGGAATGGCTTGGTGGGAATGGAAGAGGAGCATGCAATTGGGAGAAAACATGAAGAAAACAAAGGAGGAGAGCTTAGCTATGCGTGCATGCGCACAAGGATGTTTGCATACGCACAAGGAGGAAATCAGCATGCGTACATGTGCAAAACAACCTGTGCATATGCACAAGAACCCAAGCAGAGAGAATCCAGAGCATCACGAAGTGTGCGTACACACAACCCTCTATGCATACGCATAAGTGCATATTCGGTGAAGTGTGCGGACGCGTGTGCACAGGTACCAGCGTATGCATCCATTAAAAAGTCATGTGCTGTGCAGTTTTTGGGGTCTCTAGGCTCATTTCTGAAGTGCTGAAGGCTGGTTTGAGAGGCTATATTAAGGGTATATCAACACATAACAAAGGGAGCTCATTTTAGATTAGGAAAAACACATTAGGAGTAGTGTAGTGTAGTTTTAGGTTTTGCTCTCTTAGGGTTTAATTAGGGTTTATAAAATTTTATACTTCAAGTTTGATTTTGAATTTGGCAATTTACATTATAAGTATCCATTTAATTGTCTCTTTTATTACATTGCTTGTTCTACACTTTCTTATATTTTCATGTCTCTTGTCAACATTTACATAGTCTTGCAATTTTGGTTTTCTAGTTGTTGAATTTTATGTTTGATGGCTTTTATATGTTTGTTTGGGTTGCCTTTATTGATTGTGATCATTTATGGTTCATAGCTTTCCTTAATTTACCAATTTTGCCATGTTTTATGTTTATCCCCACTATGTGTTTGATGAAATGCCAATTTTGATTATGTGGTAATTTCCACCCCTTGGCTTGGGGGAAATGAGTGTATGGATTACTAGAGCCATAATGTCCAACATTTAGTGATAATTCTTGGGTTGTTAATTGTTCTTGTTCCTACTAATGCTAATTTGTTGCTAAGGTAATTAGCAAGCAAGCTAGGATTTGTGGGTTAAGAACACTTATACTCATTTAACTTACTCTCCGATATGAGGGTTGACTTAGTGAGATTAATCCATCATAATTATCATAGTTGTGGTTATGGCAAGGAACGGATTCCATAACTCATCCCAAGTCAAGGTTTCATTTATGTTTTGAACCACTTTTCCATTACTTTTTAGCCTTACTTGTTTATATTACATACATAGTTCTTTAATTCCTTTATTATTTTGTTAATTGCAATTTTGTCTAGTTTTTTTATCTCTTTATTTGTTTGTTTCCTTATTTTTGAAAACAACCCTTGTTTCCCACAACCAAAATTGTGTGCATTCTTTGGCATTAGTTCCTATGGAAGACGACCCGGGAGCTAAATACTCTCGGTTATAATATATTTGCTTTGAATTGTAACAATCTTTAGAATGATAATTTGGTTGATGAACAATTGTTGGGTTGGACTATACTTGCAACGTCAATCCTATTTTTAGTCTGAAAATCTAAACCTATGCTTTTGGTCATTGTCAACTATCCTAGGTATCTTCTATGATGGTCTATCTGAGATGTCCAAAATCTCTTTGGACCATTCTGCTGGTGGATCACTCCACTCGAAGAAACGGCTACAGAGGCATAGGAACTCATTGAAATGATTGCAAACAACCAATTCATGTATACTTCTAAGAGGAACCCTATGAACAATGCGGTAGCTGATGCACGGAAACTTGTCGCTCAACAAATTTCCTTCGGCAAGTATACAGAATTGTCGTCAAGTAAAAACTCACAGTAGAGTGAGGTCGAATCCCATAGGGATTGATTGGTCAAGCAACTTTAATTGGAAGAATGTTCTAGTTGAGCTAAGCAGAAAGTGAGTTGAAAATTGTAGGAAATTAAATGGCGGGAAAGTAAATAGCAGAAAATAAATAAAGGGAAGTAAATTGCAGAATCTTAAATGGGGAAGGGAAGTTTAGCATGAAAGTAAATGGCAATAAGTAAAGAGAATGTGTAAGATCAGAAATGGGGAATTCATTGGGCTTAGGAGATGTTGCATTCTCCGGATCAAGTTCATTTTCATCTCTTCCTCAATCAATGCATTTATTGATCTCCTTGGCAATCTTAAGTGATTGAATTCCAATTCCTTGGTAATTCAATCTCTCAAATAAGATCAATAGCCAATTCCTTGGTCTAATTTCTCATGAGAAGGGATGAAGTGTGGTCACTGATTATACCACATGTATTTCCAAATCAAAGTATTGGGAGAATTATATGTCACCATATCCGCCCAAACCCCAATTTGGTCCAACATGAGACAACATTTCTAGCATGATCTCTTCATCCCTTTTCCAAGGTTCAGAAGAGATCCAAGTATGAATAGCTTCTTTTCCAAGATAACTACTCAATTGGATAAAGATTGAAAGCTTTCTAGTAAAATCAAGAGAAAAGAAAGAAGAAGGATTATGAAAACTATTATTGATCCATCAAATTACAACAGAGCTCCCTAACCCAATGAAAGGGGTTTAGTTGTTCATAGCTCTGGAAATGGAAAGCAAAGGTGGAAAGTACAATCTGAAAGTTAAACTAGAAGTGCAGAGAAAGTAAAATACAGAGAGTAATTCTAATAATGCCCCAAAAGCTCCCCTCTCTAGTTCAAAGCTACTCCTATATATACTACTCTTCTGATCTTCTAGTTGATTCTTCAAGTCTTGGATGTCGGCCTTTGGATCTTGAGTTGAAGCAGTTATCTTCTTCAGTGGGCTCAGCTTTACTTGCAGAGAAAGTGTGAAGTAGGCAGGGACTTTAGCTTAGGGCGTTAGTGGTGTTAACGTTAAGTGAAAATGTGGGGTTGAGAACGTTAGTGACAATCACCTTTTTCACTAACGTTCCTAACCCAAAGTGGTCCACGTTAACTTCAATGTTAGTGGCACTAACATGACCACTAACGTTTGAGAGTACCCCTTTCTCCCTACGTTAGAGTTCACGTTAGAATAGTTAACGTGGCCGTTAACGTAGGCTTGCCAAATCTTCGAGAGCGTTAGTGACACTTACCTTTGTCACTAACGCTTCAGAACGCCCCTACTTCCTATGTTAGAGTTCACGCTAACTAGGTTAACGTGACTTCTAACGTGGTATTGATAGCCATCTCCAACGTTAGTGACAAAGGTGAGTGTCACTAACGTTGGCTCATCATCCCTCTTCTCCACGTTAGCTTCCACGTTAATGTAATTAACGTGGCAACTAACGTGGCTCATAGTGGCTCAATCCAACGTTAGTGACAAAGGTGAGTGTCACTATTGGTGATACTTGCTCCCTTCACGTTAGAGTCCACGTTAACTAGGTTAACGTGGCTTTTAACATAGCAAATATGGGCTTAGTCCAACGTTAGTGACAAAGGTGAGTGTCACTAACATTGGCATCATCTTCTTCTTCCACGTTAGAGCTCACGTTAACTAAGTTAACGTGGCTCTTAACGTGGCCAATTTCCCCTTTTGGAACGTTAGTGGCACTTACTTTTACCACTAACGTTGGAGTTCTACTTCTCTTCCACGTTAACATAGTTAACGTGGCAACTAACGTGGGATATGATGGCTCACGAAGGCGTTATTGGCAATCACTTTTCTCATTAACGTTGCAAGCTAGCCTTCATTCCACGTTAGTGGTCACGTTAGCTAGACTAACGTGGCTGCTAACGTGGTTCTTCATTGCTTCCTTTATCCTAAAATCAAGCAATAAAGTGCATCAAAGCTCTGATCCAAGTTATGAGACATGCATCATTCAATTTGTCCTTTAATTCATGCATAATTCTCATGAAATCATGTAAAATTCACAATGTTTGCTTGAATCAAGATGTAAGTAATTATTTACCCAAAACTTGCTTATTTCCTAAGAAAATGCATAAAACTACCTTAAAACCATAAAGAAAAGGTCAGTGAAACTGGCCAAAATATTCTGGCATCACAACACCAAACTTAAAGCTTGCTTGTCCCTAAGCAAGTACTGGAACAAGAGAATAATGAATGAAATGACAAGAGGAATGAATCATTATTGTGGAAGTCATGTTCTTGGTTTTATGGGGTTTCATGCATAGCAACTTAGGTTCATTCCTTTACTGGCTTTCAGACCTTTATCATGCCTTGGAATACTTACTTGATTGCACCCTTTGAGACTTTTATTTATTGATCCCTTTGTCTTTCCAAGGTTTATTTCATCCTTAGGCTAAGTGTTCTATGAGGGGGCGACTCTTTAAGATAAGCTTTCAGCCAACACTCCCGAACCAGTTGGTTCAAGGTGCTAGGTGTTGAAACACCCCTAAGGACTTACTCCCTCAAGTCTCTCTCCCCCATACATGCACACCACAGGCACATGGTTTGTTATTTTCTTTCCTTGAGGTCTTGGTGTCCAGCACCTCTTTGGGTTACTAAATGTTCTGTAGCAAGGTTGCTCTTGATAGTGGATTTTCAGTTGATAATCCTGGGTTAGTTTACCCAAGTTACCAAGTGATGAAGCACTCCTAAGAACTTATTCATCCAAGCAGATCCTTGGTACAAGAGCACCACAGACACATCCCTCAAGATTCAAGCCCTTGGTGCCTAGCCTTATTCTTTATTAACTTTTCTTTCTTTTTCAACTCTTATTGTTCTTTTCCTTTTTCTTATTAGGATCTTATTATTTAGCTAGTCTCATGGGGTGTGTTTCAAGAATATGATTTAAGACAGATAGTTGCCTTCCCACCTTGTTGGTGAACCAACTTAGCTAAGTGATTACTACACCACAAATTTAAGGACCTACTACACAACTCGAACATTACTCTGGTCTTTCATAACATCTCTTTTTTTTCTTTTTATTTAGCTTAAGAGGACAAGCATACAATAAGCAAGATGAAAATGAAAACAGGCAACTTGACTAGCAAGCATAGACCTAAGCAAAAACAAACATCAAATTCTAGTGCATTAAGCTTAAAGAGTGACTATTAATCAAGGGCACATTCAGACTTCCAAATTGATTATTTCCAAGCATATGGAATCAAGTAACAATACAACCTTTTGGTGATGCCTTCCAGCTACCCATTTGTTGTAATCCTCCATAGCTTCTGCATCTTTCCTTGCTTCCTTGGATGATGGTGCACTGTTTTTCCAAAAGATTGATTGAATCCCTGCAAAGTTATTGGAAGTTGCTTGTCCCCAAAGCACTTGAGAGATGCATGTATGCTTGTGCATTTTGGAACTTAACTTGGTGTGTGAACACCAAACTTAGTTCCTTGCCTAATACAGTAGGTTGAATGCATGCAGAAAATCTCATGTGTTGTTATCAGCAAGACAACTAGAAACTAACTACTGTTAAGTGGTTCCCCTGATTGGTTGGATCTAGCAATTTGCCCTTGAAGGAGTGTAGTGTGATTCTAACTGAAATCTTTGGTGGAACACCAAACTTAGAATTACACACTCACTCTTGTATTGTTTTGGTGTGTAACACCAAACTTAGCTCCTCACAATACGAGGGAAACTACTTATGATTTTTATTAAAAATGCAAATGAAAAGAGAACTACCTTAGGTTGGGTTGCCTCCCAACAAAGCGCTCTTCTAGCGTCGCTAGCTCGACGATTCCTCCATCACTTGAGGTGATACTTCACTTTGGGGTTTTCCTCCATGTTGCCCATGTAGTGTTTGAGCCTCTGTCCGTTAACAGTGAACTTCCTCTTTGAACTTTCCTCCATGATTTCTATGTGCCCATACGGCGAGACCTTTGTGACAAGAAAGGGTCATGACCACCTTGATTTGAGTTTCCCAGGGAAGAGTCTTAATTTGGAATTGTAGAGGAGTACTTGTTGTCCTTCTTCGAAGCTTCTGGGTGTTAAATGGAGGTCATGCCTTCTCTTTGCCTTTTCTTTATAAATCTTGGCATTTTCATAGGCTTGAGATCTGAACTCCTCCATTTCTTGCAGCTGCAAGACCCTCTTTTCACCAGCAGCAGTGCTATCAAAATTTAGCAGCTTGAGGGCCCAGAGAGCTTTGTGTTCCAGCTCCAATGGTAGATGACAAGCCTTTCCATACACCAGTTGGTATGGGGACATCCCGATTGGTGTTTTGAATGCCGTTCTGTATGCCCAAAGAGCATCATCCATCTTCTTCGACCAATCTTTTCTTGATGCTCCCACAGTCTTTTCCAGAATCCTTTTTAGCTCTCTATTAGATATCTCAGTTTGCCCACTTGTTTGGGGGTGGTAAGGCGTGGAAATCTTGTGTTTCACCCCGTATCGTAGGAGGAGAGCTTCTAGTGGTCTGTTACAAAAATGGCTCCCTCCATCACTGATGAGTGCTCGTGGGACTCCAAACCGGCTAAAGATATTCTTTCTGAGGAAGTTCATGACCACCTTGTTATCATTCGTTGGGGTTGCAATAGCCTCTACCCACTTGGAAACGTAATCCACTGCTACCAAGATGTACTTGTTTGAATATAAGGTTGGAAAAGGTCCCATGAAATCGATTCCCCACACATCAAACAGTTCCAGTTCTAAGATGAAATTTTGTGGCATCTCATTCCTTTTGGGTAAGTTTCCAGCTCTTTGACATTCATTGCAATTCTTTACCAGCTCTTTGGCATCCTTGAAAAGGGTGGGCCAAAAGAATCCGCTTTGTAATACTTTGGCTGCAGTTCTGTCCCCTCCAAAATGGCCTCCATAGCATGAGCTGTGGCAGTTCCACAAGACCTCTCGTCCCTCTTCTTCCGAGACACATCTTTTCAGAATTCCATCTGAACACTTCTTGAAGAGATATGGTTCATCCCAGACAAAATACTTTGCGTCACTGATGAGCTTTTTTTTCTAGTGTTTGTTGATGTCTGGATGTAAAGCCCCAGTTGCCTTAAAATTGGCAATATCTGTAAACCAAGGTGCTTTGTGAATCGTCATCAACTGCTCATCTGGGAAGAACTCATTTACATTTGTATCATGTGTTCCTCCTTTATCATGAGGGATTCTGGATAGGTGATCTGCTACCTTGTTCTCCACCCCTTTCTTGTCTTTGATTTCAATATTGAATTCCTGCAACAATAAGATCCATCTTATTAGTCTTGGTTTTGATTCTTGCTTGGCAAACAAATATTTAAGTGTTGTGTGATCTGTGAAGACAATCACTTTGGCACCAATGAGGTATGATCTAAACTTGTCAAATACAAAAAATATTGCCAGCAACTCCTTTTCAGTAGTGGTATAGTTTCTTTGGGTATCATTGAGGACTTTGATGGCATAGTATATCACATGGACCAAGTTATCTTTCCTCTGTCCTAACACTGCCCCAATTGCAAAATCAGATGTATTGCACATCAGTTTAAATGGTAGGTTCCAGTCAGGTGGGGAAAAGATAGGGGCAGAGGACAACCTCTTTTTCAAGTTTTCAAATGCTAGCATGCACTTTTCATCAAAGATAAATGGTGTATCAGATACAAGGAGATTACTTAAGGGCTTGGCTATCTTTGAAAAATATTTAATAAACCTTCTGTCAAAGCCAGCATGCCCTAGAAAACTCCTAATTGCCTTGACATCACTTGGTGGAGGTAATTTTTCAATGAGTTCCACCTTGGCTCTGTCCACTTCAATGCCTTGGTTAGAAACCTTATAACCAAGAACTATTCCTCCTATCACCATAAAGTGACATTTCTCCCAGTTCAAGACCAAATTAGTTTCTTGACATCTTTTTAATACCAGGGCCAGGTGATTTAGGAAACTAGGGAAGGAATCTCCGAATACCGAAAAATCATCCATAAAAACTTCAATGAATTTCTCTATTATATCTGAGAAGATAGAAAGCATGCAGCGTTGGAAAGTCACAGGTGCATTACATAGCCCAAATGGTATGCGCCTGTAGGCGAACACTCCATATGGGCATGTGAATGAGGTTTTCTCTTGGTCTCTCAGATCAACCACTATTTGATTGTATCCTGAATAACCATCGAGAAAACAGTAATATGCGTGTCCTGCAAGTCTTTCCAGCATCTGATCCATGAATGGAAGAGGGAAATGATCTTTTCTTGTAGCTTCATTCAGTTTTCTGTAGTCTATTCACATCCGCCATCCTGTGACGGTCCTGGTGGGGATCAATTCGTTCTTCTCATTGGGGACTACAGTGATTCCTCCCTTTTTTGGCACAACATGCACGGTGCTGACCTAGGGGCTGTCTAAGATCGGGTAAATTACCCCTCCCTGCCATAGCTTCATAACTTCTTTCTGTACTACTTCCTTCATGACTGGATTCAGTCTCCTTTGGGGTTGAATGGATGGTTTGGCATCATCTTCCAACAATATCTTATGCATGCATATGGCCAAATTGATTCCTTTCAGGTCAGCGAGGGTCCATCCAATGGCATCCTTATGCTTTCGCAACACTTGGAGTAGTGCCTCTTCTTGCTTGTGGCTGAGGGCTGAGTTAATGTTCACTGGGTAACTTTCATTCTCCCCTAAGTATGCATATTTGAGGGTGGGTGGCAGCGTTTTGAGTTCAAGTTTGGGTGCTTCCTTTCCTTCACTCTTCCCTTCTAATGTGCCTTGAATGTGAACCTCTGCTGCTGTAACCTCTTCGCTTGAAGCTGACTCTTCTTCTGTCAAACCCTCAAATTCTTCCTCTTCGAGAGTATCTTGTGCTATATCTTCTAGTGAATCCAACCTCATACACTCTCCCATTGGTTCTTGTGGGTAACTCATGGCTTTGAACACATTGAATATCATCTTCTTATTGTGTAACCTCAGTGTCGGTTCACCTTTCCGGACATCAATGATAGCTCCAGCAGTGGCTAGGAATGGTCTGCCCAGAATGATAGAAGCTTTGGCTCCTTCCTTCATATCCAACACCACAAAGTCTGCTGGGAAGATAAAGTCTCCTACCTTCACTAGCAAGTCTTCTACTATGCCGTGAGGAAACTTGAATGATCGATCTGCCAGTTGTAGGGCCATTTTTGTTGGCTTGGCCTCCTCAATTTTCATTTTTTTTTATCATGGCTACTGACATCAAATTTATGCTGGCTCCTAAATCACACAGAGACTTTTCTACCGTGATCTCTCCTATAATACAAGGGATCTGGAAGCTCCCAGGATCCTTCAATTTCTGGGGTAGCTTGTGCTGAATGATGGCAATACATTCCTCGGTTAGTATCACTGTTTCGTTGTTCTTCCAACTTCTCTTTTTCGTTATCAATTCCTTCAAGAACTTGGCATAGAGCGGCATTTGCTCTATTGCTTCAGCAAAGGGTATGTTAATCTGCAGTTTCTTGAAGATTTCTAGAAACCTTGAGAATTAGCTGTCATCCCCCTTTTTCCTCAATTGCTGAGGATCTGGGACTCTTGGAACATATGGCTTTAGCTCTTCTCCCCTTTTACGTGAATTGGAGATGGGAACTTGAACTTCCTCTTGTTCCTCCTTCCTTTCAGTTGAGTCCCCCTCTTGTGGTTTCTTGGAGGTCTCCTTCAACTCCTTACCACTTCTGAGGGTGATAGCTTGACACTCCTCCCTTGGGCTTGGCTCAATGTTGCTACCAAGGTTATGAACAGGAGTTTGCTGGAGTAGGTAACCAACTTGTGTCTCAAGTTTTTTGATGGCAGCCTCTTGATTCTGCATGTTGGATCGCACCTCTTCTCGGAACATCTTACTGTCTTGAATCTCCTTACATATGCTCTCGAGTAGGGTCTCAATCTTTGAGAGTCTATCCTCGGATGGTGATGGTGAGTTGAGATTGGAGGGATGAGAATGGCTAGTTTGGTTTTGATATGGATGTTGAAAAGGGTTGTTAAGTGGGTGCTGATATGGTCTCTGTGTGGCATGTTGGTGAGTTGTGTTGTTGGGGTTTGGACGTCTCTGATCTTGGCCTTGGCCTTGTTGATTTCCCCATCCAAAGTTTGGGTGGTTTCTCCAACCAGGATTATATGTTTTGGAGTATGGGTCATGGTTCTGCCTAGGTGAACTCCCAATGTAGTTGGCTTGTTCTTGATCACCCTCTGCTTCTTCATTCACTCCTTCTTAGGTTGCTGCTGAAGTGGTGATTGCTGCTACTTGATTCCTCTCCATCTTCTTGGTGAGGTCAGCTAATTGCTTGGTAATCATCTTGTTTTGAGCTAGCAGTGCATCCACATTGTTCAGCTCCATCACTCCTCTAGTATTTCCTCTTTCAGAAGCATAGAAGTAGTCATTCTCTGCTACAGTCTCAATGACATCTATGGCTTCTTCAATGGTCTTCTTCTTGTTCAGAGACCCCCGGATGAGTGGTCTACTGCCTTCTTTGATTCATACGAAAGGCCTTCATAGAAGATGTGCAACTGCACCCATTCATTGAATATATCTGGCGGGCATCTTCTTGTCAAGTCTTTAAACCTCTCCCATGCTTCATATAGAGTCTCACCATCCTACTGCCTGAATGTTTGTACCTCAGCTCTTAACCTGTTGATCCGTTGAGGAGGATAGAATCTTGCCAAGAACTTGTTCACCACATCTTTCCAAGTTGCTAAACTCTCCTTTGGAAAGGATTCCAGCCATTTAGATGCTTTGTCCTTGAGTGAGAAGGGAAACAGAAGTAGTCTATAGGTGTCAGGATGAACACCATTAGAGTTCACAGTGTCGCATATCCTCAGGAAGGTGGTTAGATGTTGATTGGGGTCTTCTTGGACACTTCCTCCGAATGAACAATTGTTCTGAACAAGGGTGATGAGCTGTGGCTTTAGTTCAAAGTTGTTGGCATGTATGGTTGGCCTTTGGATGCTACTTCCACAGTTTTCTGGATTTGGGTTGATGTAAGAACCCAGAACTCTTCTCTCTTGTCCAGCCTGATGCGCTGGACCTTCTCTGCCATGGTTGTGAGCCTCTTCTTCATGATGGTTCTCCATATTCTCCTCCATGTCTGGTTCAAAGTACTCTTCCTCTTCCTCAGCACCAACTACTCTCTTTCCTCTTGCTTCCCTCCTCAATCTAAGGAAGGTCCTCTCAGGTTCAGAATCAAAGGAAGTTGAAGCCCCGCTTCTTCTACCTGTCATACAACCAACAAAGCAAAAGCAAGAGAGATAGATGCAGACAGTAATTTCTACAGTAATGCTGTTAGTGTAAGTGATGCAATATATCAAACAGTTAGTGGGTTAGTGACTGAATTGCAAACAACTAAGAAAATGGGTAGGGGAAAGGGAAGAAAATAGCTAAACAGAAAGTAAATTACTCAAATGAACTTAAATCAAACAAAATAAAAACAAATGCTCAATCTAGTTATCCACCAATTTAATCATTGTTGATACAAAATCAATCCCGGTAACGGCGCCATAAACTTGATGCACGGAAACTTGTCGCTCAACAAATTTCCTTCGGTAAGTATACCGAATTATCGTCAAGTAAAAATTCACAGTAGAGTGAGGTCGAATCCCATAGGGATTGATTGGTCAAGCAACTTTAATTGGAAGAATGTTCTAGTTGAGCTAAGCAGAAAGTGAGTTGAGAATTGCAGGAAATTAAATGGTGGGAAAGTAAATAGCAGAAAATAAATGACGGGAAGTAAATTACAGAATCTTAAATGGGGAAGGGAAGTTTAGCATGAAAGTAAATGGCAATAAGTAAAGAGAATGGGTAAGATCAGAAATGGGGAATTCATTGGGCTTAGGAGATGTTGCATTCTCCGGATCAAGTTCATTTTCATCTCTTCCTCAATCAATGCATTCATTGATCTCCCTGGCAATCTTAAGTGATTGAATTCCAATTCCTTGGTAATTCAATCTCTCAAATCAGATCAATAGCCAATTCCTTGGTCTAATTGCTCATGAGAAGAGATGAAGTGTGGTCACTGATTATACCACAGATATTTCCAAATCAAAGTATTGGGAGAAATATATGTCACCATATCCGCCCAAACTCCAATTTGGTCCAACATGAGAAAACATTTCTAGCATGATCTCTTCATCCCTTTTCCAAGGTTCAGAAGAGATCCAAGTATGAATAGCTTCTTTCCAAGATAACTACTCAATTAGATGAAGATTGAAAGCTTTCTAGTAAAATCAAGAGAAAAGAAAGAAGAAGGATTATGAAAACTATTATTGATTCATCAAATTACAACAAAGCTCCCTAACCCAATGAAAGGGGTTTAGTTGTTCACAGCTCTGGGAATGGAAAGCAAAGGTGGAGAGTACATCTGAAAGTTAAACTAGAAGTGCAGAGAAAGTAAAATACAGAGAGTAATTCTAATAATGCCCCAAAAGCTCCCCTCTCTAGTTCAAAGCTACTCCTATATATACTATCTTCTGATCTTCCAGTTGATTCTTTAAGTCTTGGATTGGGCCTTTGGATCTTGAGTTGAAGCAGTTATCTTCTTCAGTGGGCTCAGCTTTACTTGCAGAGAAAGTGTGAAGTAGGCAGGGACTTTAGCTTAGGGCTTAATGGTGTTAACGTTAAGTGAAAATGTGGGGTTGAGAACGTTAGTGACAATCACCTTTTCACTAACGTTCCTAACCAAAGTGGTCCACGTTAACTTCAACGTTAGTGGCACTAACGTGACACTAATGTTGACCCTTGGCCCTTCACAAACGTTACTGGGTTTACCTTTTCAATAACGTTGAGAGTACCCTTTCTCCCTACGTTAGAGTTCACGTTAGAATAGTTAACGTGGCTTTAACGTAGGCTTGCCAAATCTTCGAGAGCGTTAGTGACATTTACCTTTGTCACTAACGCTTCAGAACGCCCTTACTTCCTACGTTAGAGTTCACGTTAACTAGGTTAACGTGACTTCTAACGTGGTATTGATAGCCATCTCCAACGTTAGTGACAAAGGTGAGTGTCACTAACGTTGGCTCATCATCCCTCTTCTCCACGTTAGCTTCCACGTTAATGTAATTAACATGGCAACTAATGTGGCTCATAGTGGCTCAATCCAACGTTAGTGACAAAGGTGAGTGTCACTAACGTTGGTGATTCTTGCTCCCTCCATGTTAGAGTCCACGTTAACTAGGTTAACGTGGCTTTTAACGTAGCCAATATGGGCTTAGTCCAACGTTAGTTACAAAGGTGAGTGTCACTAACGTTGGCATCATCTTCTTCTTCCACGTTAGAGCTCACGTTAACTAAGTTAACGTGGCAATTGCCCTTTTGGAACGTTAGTGGCACTTACTTTTACCACTAACTTGGAGTTCTACTTCTCTTCCACGTTAGCTTCCACGTTAACATAGTTAACGTGGCAACTAACGTGGGCTATGATGGCTCACGAAAGCGTTATTAGCAATCACTTTTCTCATTAACGTTGCAAGCTAGCCTTCATTCCACGTTAGTGGTCACGTTAGCTAGACTAACGTGGCTGCTAACGTGGTTCTTCCTTGCTTCCTTTATCCTGAAATCAAGCAATAAAGTGCATCAAAGCTCTGATCCAAGTTATGAGACATGCTTCATTCAATTTGTCATTTAATTCATGCATAATTCTCATGAAATCATCTAAAACTCACAATGTTTGCTTGAATCAAGATGTAAGTGATTTTTACCCAAAACTTGCTTAATTCTAAGAAAATGCATGAAACTACCTTAAAACCATAAAGAAAAGGTCAGTGAAACTGGCAAAATACCTGGTATCAGTAGCTCAGAGAAAGGAATCCTGGAAGTTGACACTCTAATGCATATTGGCTCAGAACAAGATCTTGACCCAACAGGTCAATATAATCTCTCAACACTTGACTAGAGTGCAAGCTGCAGCTAGCAGCACTCAAGACACCTCCTATGATGGAGATGCCTATGATCCAGATCAACCCATTATGGAGGAGGTGAATTACTCGGAGAACTGATGCACCACTATTTTGTGGTTGATGAGCGGATAATTTATACGCTTTTTGGCATTGTTTTTAGTATGTTTTTAGTAGAATCTGGCTACTTTTAGGGATGTTTTCAATTAGTTTTTATGTTAAATTCACATTTCTGGACTTTACTATGAGTTTGTGTGTTTTCTATGATTTCAGGTATTTCTGGCTGAAATTGAGGGACTTGAGCAAAAATCAGATTCAGAGGTTGAAGAAGGACTGCTGATGCTATTGGATTCTGACCTCCCTGCACTCAAATGGATTTTCTGGATCTACAAAACTTAAAATGGCGCGCTTTCCAATTACGTTGGAAAGTAGACATCAGGGATTTCCAGCAATATATAATAGTCCATACTTTACCCAAGTTTATACGACGCAACTGGCGTTCAACGCCAGCTCTCTGCCCAAATTCTGGCGTCCAGCGCTAGAAACAAGTTGCAAAGTGGAGTTCAACGCTCAAAATGGCACAAAAGTTGGCGTTCAACTCAAGAATGACCTCTCCACGTGTAGACTTCAAGATCAGCCCAAGCACACACCATGTGGGCCCCGGAAGTGGATTTATGCATCAATTACTTACTTCTGTAAACCTAGTAGCTAAATTATTATAAATAAGACTTTTTACTATTGTATTGGACATCTCATGACATTTTAGATCTGAATTTTGTACTCTTTGACGCTAGTCTCTAACTCCATGTTGGTGGAGCCTGCTTGTCTCGATGAATTGCAATATTCTGTTTTCATTCAAACATCGTGTCCTATCTAGATATCCATTCGCCCACTATGGAAGGGATGATCATGACACTCATCACCTTCCCTCAATCCATGAACGGTGTGTCTGACAATCACTTCGTTCTACATCAGATTGAATGAATATCTCTTTAGATTCTCTAATCAGAATCTCCGTGGTATAAAGCTAGATTGATGGCGGCATTCAAGAGAATCCGGAAGTCTAAACTTGTCTGTGGTATTCCCGAGTAGGATTCTGGGATTGGATGGCTGTGACGAACTTCAAACTCGTGAGTGCGGGCGTAGTGACAGACGCAAAAGGATAGTAAATTCCTATTCCGGTACGCCTGGAACCACAGATGATTAGCCGTGCGGTGACAGCGCCTGACCTTTTCACTGGAAGGATGGATGTAGCCGTTGACAACGGTGATCCACCTACACACAGCTTGCCATAGGAGGACGTGCGTGCTGAATCAGAGGACAGAGGAAAGCAGAGATTCTGAAGACAAAGCATCTCCAAAACTCCAGCTATTATCCATTACTGCATAACAAGTAA